>NW_028113814.1:0-22887 GCF_964289735.1 Phaethon aethereus | reverse complement strand
TTTGGCTGTTTGCAAGGCTAGGAAAGAGCAGAGCCCGAGTCTTACTGTTTATCTGCAATGACTGCCAGGGCAAGTGAAGACCAGCAAGACAATTCCTGCCTAGCACCTTCCTTGGAGGAGAGAGAGTGCAACGTTTCATTTTAGCATTTTGGCGCTCACGAGGGAGACAAATTTCTTTGGCTGTTTGCAAGGGTAGGAAAGAGCAGAGCCCGAGTCTTGCTGTTTATCTGCAATGACTGCCAGGGCAAGTGAGGACCAGCAAGACAATTCCTGCCTAGCACCTTCCTTGGAGGAGAGAGAGTGCAACGTTTCATTTTAGCATTTTGTCGCTCACGAGGGAGACAAACTGCTTTGGCTGTCTGCAAGGCTAGGAAAGAGCAGAGCCCCAGTCTTGCTGTTTATCTGCAATGACTGCCAGGGCAAGTGAGGACCAGCAAGACAATTCCTGCCTAGCACCTTCCTTGGAGGAGAGAGAGTGCAACGTTTCATTTTAGCATTTTGGCGCTCACGAGCGAGACAAACTGCTTTGGCTGTTTGCAAGGCTAGGAAAGAGCAGAGCCCGAGTCTTGCTGTTTATCTGCAATGACTGCCAGGGCAAGTGAGGACCAGCAAGACAATTCCTGCCTAGCACCTTCCTTGGAGGAGAGAGAGTGCAACGTTTCATTTTAGCATTTTGGCGCTCACGAGCGAGACAAACTGCTTTGGCTGTTTGCAAGGTTAGGAAAGAGCAGAGCCCCAGTCTTGCTGTTTATCTGCAATGACTGCCAGGGCAAGTGAGGACCAGCAAGACAATTCCTGCCTAGCACCTTCCTTGGAGGAGAGAGAGTGCAACGTTTCATTTTAGCATTTTGGCGCTCACGAGCGAGACAAACTGCTTTGGCTGTTTGCAAGGTTAGGAAAGAGCAGAGCCCCAGTCTTGCTGTTTATCTGCAATGACTGCCAGGGCAAGTGAGGACCAGCAAGACAATTCCTGCCTAGCACCTTCCTTGGAGGAGAGAGAGTGCAACGTTTCATTTTAGCATTTTGTCGCTCACGAGCGAGACAAACTGCTTTGGCTGTTTGCAAGGCTAGGAAAGAGCAGAGCCCGAGTCTTGCTGTTTATCTGCAATGACTGCCAGGGCAAGTGAGGACCAGCAAGACAATTCCTGCCTAGCACCTTCCTTGGAGGAGAGAGAGTGCAACGTTTCATTTTAGCATTTTGGCGCTCACGAGCGAGACAAACTGCTTTGGCTGTTTGCAAGGCTAGGAAAGAGCAGAGCCCGAGTCTTACTGTTTATCTGCAATGACTGCCAGGGCAAGTGAGGACCAGCAAGACAATTCCTGCCTAGCACCTTCCTTGGAGGAGAGAGAGTGCAACGTTTCATTTTAGCATTTTGGCGCTCACGAGGGAGACAAATTTCTTTGGCTGTTTGCAAGGGTAGGAAAGAGCAGAGCCCGAGTCTTGCTGTTTATCTGCAATGACTGCCAGGGCAAGTGAGGACCAGCAAGACAATTCCTGCCTAGCACCTTCCTTGGAGGAGAGAGAGTGCAACGTTTCATTTTAGCATTTTGTCGCTCACGAGGGAGACAAACTGCTTTGGCTGTTTGCAAGGCTAGGAAAGAGCAGAGCCCCAGTCTTGCTGTTTATCTGCAATGACTGCCAGGGCAAGTGAGGACCAGCAAGACAATTCCTGCCTAGCACCTTCCTTGGAGGAGAGAGAGTGCAACGTTTCATTTTAGCATTTTGGCGCTCACGAGCGAGACAAACTGCTTTGGCTGTTTGCAAGGCTAGGAAAGAGCAGAGCCCCAGTCTTGCTGTTTATCTGCAATGACTGCCAGGGCAAGTGAGGACCAGCAAGACAATTCCTGCCTAGCACCTTCCTTGGAGGAGAGAGAGTGCAACGTTTCATTTTAGCATTTTGGCGCTCACGAGCGAGACAAACTGCTTTGGCTGTTTGCAAGGTTAGGAAAGAGCAGAGCCCGAGTCTTGCTGTTTATCTGCAATGACTGCCAGGGCAAGTGAGGACCAGCAAGACAATTCCTGCCTAGCACCTTCCTTGGAGGAGAGAGAGTGCAACGTTTCATTTTAGCATTTTGGCGCTCACGAGCGAGACAAACTGCTTTGGCTGTTTGCAAGGCTAGGAAAGAGCAGAGCCCGAGTCTTGCTGTTTATCTGCAATGACTGCCAGGGCAAGTGAGGACCAGCAAGACAATTCCTGCCTAGCACCTTCCTTGGAGGAGAGAGAGTGCAACGTTTCATTTTAGCATTTTGGCGCTCACGAGCGAGACAAACTGCTTTGGCTGTTTGCAAGGCTAGGAAAGAGCAGAGCCCGAGTCTTACTGTTTATCTGCAATGACTGCCAGGGCAAGTGAGGACCAGCAAGACAATTCCTGCCTAGCACCTTCCTTGGAGGAGAGAGAGTGCAACGTTTCATTTTAGCATTTTGGCGCTCACGAGGGAGACAAACTGCTTTGGCTGTTTGCAAGGCTAGGAAAGAGCAGAGCCCGAGTCTTGCTGTTTATCTGCAATGACTGCCAGGGCAAGTGAGGACCAGCAAGACAATTCCTGCCTAGCACCTTCCTTGGAGGAGAGAGAGTGCAACGTTTCATTTTAGCATTTTGGCGCTCACGAGCGAGACAAACTGCTTTGGCTGTTTGCAAGGTTAGGAAAGAGCAGAGCCCCAGTCTTGCTGTTTATCTGCAATGACTGCCAGGGCAAGTGAGGACCAGCAAGACAATTCCTGCCTAGCACCTTCCTTGGAGGAGAGAGAGTGCAACGTTTCATTTTAGCATTTTGGCGCTCACGAGCGAGACAAACTGCTTTGGCTGTTTGCAAGGCTAGGAAAGAGCAGAGCCCGAGTCTTGCTGTTTATCTGCAATGACTGCCAGGGCAAGTGAGGACCAGCAAGACAATTCCTGCCTAGCACCTTCCTTGGAGGAGAGAGAGTGCAACGTTTCATTTTAGCATTTTGGCGCTCACGAGGGAGACAAACTGCTTTGGCTGTTTGCAAGGCTAGGAAAGAGCAGAGCCCGAGTCTTACTGTTTATCTGCAATGACTGCCAGGGCAAGTGAGGACCAGCAAGACAATTCCTGCCTAGCACCTTCCTTGGAGGAGAGAGAGTGCAACGTTTCATTTTAGCATTTTGGCGCTCACGAGGGAGACAAACTGCTTTGGCTGTTTGCAAGGCTAGGAAAGAGCAGAGCCCGAGTCTTGCTGTTTATCTGTAATGACTGCCAGGGCAAGTGAGGACCAGCAAGACAATTCCTGCCTAGCACCTTCCTTGGAGGAGAGAGAGTGCAACGTTTCATTGTAGCATTTTGGCGCTCACGAGCGAGACAAACTGCTTTGGCTGTTTGCAAGGCTAGGAAAGAGCAGAGCCCGAGTCTTGCTGTTTATCTGCAATGACTGGCAGGGCAAGTGAGGACCAGCAAGACAATTCCTGCCTAGCACCTTCCTTGGAGGAGAGAGAGTGCAACGTTTCATTTTAGCATTTTGGCGCTCACGAGCGACACAAACTGCTTTGGCTGTTTGCAAGGCTAGGAAAGAGCAGAGCCCGAGTCTTGCTGTTTATATGCAATGACTGCCAGGGCAAGTGAGGACCAGCAAGACAATTCCTGCCTAGCACCTTCCTTGGAGGAGAGAGAGTGCAACGTTTCATTTTAGCATTTTGGCGCTCACGAGGGAGACAAACTGCTTTGGCTGTTTGCAAGGCTAGGAAAGAGCAGAGCCCGAGTCTTGCTGTTTATCTGCAATGACTGCCAGGGCAAGTGAGGACCAGCAAGACAATTCCTGCCTAGCACCTTCCTTGGAGGAGAGAGAGTGCAACGTTTCATTTTAGCATTTTGGCGCTCACGAGCGAGACAAACTGCTTTGGCTGTTTGCAAGGCTAGGAAAGAGCAGAGCCCCAGTCTTGCTGTTTATCTGCAATGACTGGCAGGGCAAGTGAGGACCAGCAAGACAATTCCTGCCTAGCACCTTCCTTGGAGGAGAGAGAGTGCAACGTTTCATTTTAGCATTTTGGCGCTCACGAGCGAGACAAACTGCTTTGGCTGTTTGCAAGGTTAGGAAAGAGCAGAGCCCCAGTCTTGCGGTTTATCTGCAATGACTGCCAGGGCAAGTGAGGACCAGCAAGACAATTCCTGCCTAGCACCTTCCTTGGAGGAGAGAGAGTGCAACGTTTCATTTTAGCATTTTGGCGCTCACGAGCGAGACAAACTGCTTTGGCTGTTTGCAAGGTTAGGAAAGAGCAGAGCCCCAGTCTTGCTGTTTATCTGCAATGACTGCCAGGGCAAGTGAGGACCAGCAAGACAATTCCTGCCTAGCACCTTCCTTGGAGGAGAGAGAGTGCAACGTTTCATTTTAGCATTTTGGCGCTCACGAGCGAGACAAACTGCTTTGGCTGTTTGCAAGGCTAGGAAAGAGCAGAGCCCGAGTCTTGCTGTTTATCTGCAATGACTGCCAGGGCAAGTGAGGACCAGCAAGACAATTCCTGCCTAGCACCTTCCTTGGAGGAGAGAGAGTGCAACGTTTCATTTTAGCATTTTGGCGCTCACGAGCGAGACAAACTGCTTTGGCTGTTTGCAAGGCTAGGAAAGAGCAGAGCCCGAGTCTTACTGTTTATCTGCAATGACTGCCAGGGCAAGTGAGGACCAGCAAGACAATTCCTGCCTAGCACCTTCCTTGGAGGAGAGAGAGTGCAACGTTTCATTTTAGCATTTTGGCGCTCACGAGGGAGACAAATTTCTTTGGCTGTTTGCAAGGGTAGGAAAGAGCAGAGCCCGAGTCTTGCTGTTTATCTGCAATGACTGCCAGGGCAAGTGAGGACCAGCAAGACAATTCCTGCCTAGCACCTTCCTTGGAGGAGAGAGAGTGCAACGTTTCATTTTAGCATTTTGTCGCTCACGAGGGAGACAAACTGCTTTGGCTGTTTGCAAGGCTAGGAAAGAGCAGAGCCCCAGTCTTGCTGTTTATCTGCAATGACTGCCAGGGCAAGTGAGGACCAGCAAGACAATTCCTGCCTAGCACCTTCCTTGGAGGAGAGAGAGTGCAACGTTTCATTTTAGCATTTTGGCGCTCACGAGCGAGACAAACTGCTTTGGCTGTTTGCAAGGCTAGGAAAGAGCAGAGCCCCAGTCTTGCTGTTTATCTGCAATGACTGCCAGGGCAAGTGAGGACCAGCAAGACAATTCCTGCCTAGCACCTTCCTTGGAGGAGAGAGAGTGCAACGTTTCATTTTAGCATTTTGGCGCTCACGAGCGAGACAAACTGCTTTGGCTGTTTGCAAGGTTAGGAAAGAGCAGAGCCCGAGTCTTGCTGTTTATCTGCAATGACTGCCAGGGCAAGTGAGGACCAGCAAGACAATTCCTGCCTAGCACCTTCCTTGGAGGAGAGAGAGTGCAACGTTTCATTTTAGCATTTTGGCGCTCACGAGCGAGACAAACTGCTTTGGCTGTTTGCAAGGCTAGGAAAGAGCAGAGCCCGAGTCTTACTGTTTATCTGCAATGACTGCCAGGGCAAGTGAGGACCAGCAAGACAATTCCTGCCTAGCACCTTCCTTGGAGGAGAGAGAGTGCAACGTTTCATTTTAGCATTTTGGCGCTCACGAGGGAGACAAATTTCTTTGGCTGTTTGCAAGGGTAGGAAAGAGCAGAGCCCGAGTCTTGCTGTTTATCTGCAATGACTGCCAGGGCAAGTGAGGACCAGCAAGACAATTCCTGCCTAGCACCTTCCTTGGAGGAGAGAGAGTGCAACGTTTCATTTTAGCATTTTGTCGCTCACGAGGGAGACAAACTGCTTTGGCTGTCTGCAAGGCTAGGAAAGAGCAGAGCCCCAGTCTTGCTGTTTATCTGCAATGACTGCCAGGGCAAGTGAGGACCAGCAAGACAATTCCTGCCTAGCACCTTCCTTGGAGGAGAGAGAGTGCAACGTTTCATTTTAGCATTTTGGCGCTCACGAGCGAGACAAACTGCTTTGGCTGTTTGCAAGGCTAGGAAAGAGCAGAGCCCGAGTCTTGCTGTTTATCTGCAATGACTGCCAGGGCAAGTGAGGACCAGCAAGACAATTCCTGCCTAGCACCTTCCTTGGAGGAGAGAGAGTGCAACGTTTCATTTTAGCATTTTGGCGCTCACGAGCGAGACAAACTGCTTTGGCTGTTTGCAAGGTTAGGAAAGAGCAGAGCCCCAGTCTTGCTGTTTATCTGCAATGACTGCCAGGGCAAGTGAGGACCAGCAAGACAATTCCTGCCTAGCACCTTCCTTGGAGGAGAGAGAGTGCAACGTTTCATTTTAGCATTTTGGCGCTCACGAGCGAGACAAACTGCTTTGGCTGTTTGCAAGGTTAGGAAAGAGCAGAGCCCCAGTCTTGCTGTTTATCTGCAATGACTGCCAGGGCAAGTGAGGACCAGCAAGACAATTCCTGCCTAGCACCTTCCTTGGAGGAGAGAGAGTGCAACGTTTCATTTTAGCATTTTGTCGCTCACGAGCGAGACAAACTGCTTTGGCTGTTTGCAAGGCTAGGAAAGAGCAGAGCCCGAGTCTTGCTGTTTATCTGCAATGACTGCCAGGGCAAGTGAGGACCAGCAAGACAATTCCTGCCTAGCACCTTCCTTGGAGGAGAGAGAGTGCAACGTTTCATTTTAGCATTTTGGCGCTCACGAGCGAGACAAACTGCTTTGGCTGTTTGCAAGGCTAGGAAAGAGCAGAGCCCGAGTCTTACTGTTTATCTGCAATGACTGCCAGGGCAAGTGAGGACCAGCAAGACAATTCCTGCCTAGCACCTTCCTTGGAGGAGAGAGAGTGCAACGTTTCATTTTAGCATTTTGGCGCTCACGAGGGAGACAAATTTCTTTGGCTGTTTGCAAGGGTAGGAAAGAGCAGAGCCCGAGTCTTGCTGTTTATCTGCAATGACTGCCAGGGCAAGTGAGGACCAGCAAGACAATTCCTGCCTAGCACCTTCCTTGGAGGAGAGAGAGTGCAACGTTTCATTTTAGCATTTTGTCGCTCACGAGGGAGACAAACTGCTTTGGCTGTTTGCAAGGCTAGGAAAGAGCAGAGCCCCAGTCTTGCTGTTTATCTGCAATGACTGCCAGGGCAAGTGAGGACCAGCAAGACAATTCCTGCCTAGCACCTTCCTTGGAGGAGAGAGAGTGCAACGTTTCATTTTAGCATTTTGGCGCTCACGAGCGAGACAAACTGCTTTGGCTGTTTGCAAGGCTAGGAAAGAGCAGAGCCCCAGTCTTGCTGTTTATCTGCAATGACTGCCAGGGCAAGTGAGGACCAGCAAGACAATTCCTGCCTAGCACCTTCCTTGGAGGAGAGAGAGTGCAACGTTTCATTTTAGCATTTTGGCGCTCACGAGCGAGACAAACTGCTTTGGCTGTTTGCAAGGTTAGGAAAGAGCAGAGCCCGAGTCTTGCTGTTTATCTGCAATGACTGCCAGGGCAAGTGAGGACCAGCAAGACAATTCCTGCCTAGCACCTTCCTTGGAGGAGAGAGAGTGCAACGTTTCATTTTAGCATTTTGGCGCTCACGAGCGAGACAAACTGCTTTGGCTGTTTGCAAGGCTAGGAAAGAGCAGAGCCCGAGTCTTGCTGTTTATCTGCAATGACTGCCAGGGCAAGTGAGGACCAGCAAGACAATTCCTGCCTAGCACCTTCCTTGGAGGAGAGAGAGTGCAACGTTTCATTTTAGCATTTTGGCGCTCACGAGCGAGACAAACTGCTTTGGCTGTTTGCAAGGCTAGGAAAGAGCAGAGCCCGAGTCTTACTGTTTATCTGCAATGACTGCCAGGGCAAGTGAGGACCAGCAAGACAATTCCTGCCTAGCACCTTCCTTGGAGGAGAGAGAGTGCAACGTTTCATTTTAGCATTTTGGCGCTCACGAGGGAGACAAATTTCTTTGGCTGTTTGCAAGGGTAGGAAAGAGCAGAGCCCGAGTCTTGCTGTTTATCTGCAATGACTGCCAGGGCAAGTGAGGACCAGCAAGACAATTCCTGCCTAGCACCTTCCTTGGAGGAGAGAGAGTGCAACGTTTCATTTTAGCATTTTGTCGCTCACGAGGGAGACAAACTGCTTTGGCTGTTTGCAAGGCTAGGAAAGAGCAGAGCCCCAGTCTTGCTGTTTATCTGCAATGACTGCCAGGGCAAGTGAGGACCAGCAAGACAATTCCTGCCTAGCACCTTCCTTGGAGGAGAGAGAGTGCAACGTTTCATTTTAGCATTTTGGCGCTCACGAGCGAGACAAACTGCTTTGGCTGTTTGCAAGGCTAGGAAAGAGCAGAGTCCCAGTCTTGCTGTTTATCTGCAATGACTGCCAGGGCAAGTGAGGACCAGCAAGACAATTCCTGCCTAGCACCTTCCTTGGAGGAGAGAGAGTGCAACGTTTCATTTTAGCATTTTGGCGCTCACGAGCGAGACAAACTGCTTTGGCTGTTTGCAAGGTTAGGAAAGAGCAGAGCCCGAGTCTTGCTGTTTATCTGCAATGACTGCCAGGGCAAGTGAGGACCAGCAAGACAATTCCTGCCTAGCACCTTCCTTGGAGGAGAGAGAGTGCAACGTTTCATTTTAGCATTTTGGCGCTCACGAGCGAGACAAACTGCTTTGGCTGTTTGCAAGGCTAGGAAAGAGCAGAGCCCGAGTCTTACTGTTTATCTGCAATGACTGCCAGGGCAAGTGAGGACCAGCAAGACAATTCCTGCCTAGCACCTTCCTTGGAGGAGAGAGAGTGCAACGTTTCATTTTAGCATTTTGGCGCTCACGAGGGAGACAAATTTCTTTGGCTGTTTGCAAGGGTAGGAAAGAGCAGAGCCCGAGTCTTGCTGTTTATCTGCAATGACTGCCAGGGCAAGTGAGGACCAGCAAGACAATTCCTGCCTAGCACCTTCCTTGGAGGAGAGAGAGTGCAACGTTTCATTTTAGCATTTTGTCGCTCACGAGGGAGACAAACTGCTTTGGCTGTCTGCAAGGCTAGGAAAGAGCAGAGCCCCAGTCTTGCTGTTTATCTGCAATGACTGCCAGGGCAAGTGAGGACCAGCAAGACAATTCCTGCCTAGCACCTTCCTTGGAGGAGAGAGAGTGCAACGTTTCATTTTAGCATTTTGTCGCTCACGAGCGAGACAAACTGCTTTGGCTGTTTGCAAGGCTAGGAAAGAGCAGAGCCCGAGTCTTGCTGTTTATCTGCAATGACTGCCAGGGCAAGTGAGGACCAGCAAGACAATTCCTGCCTAGCACCTTCCTTGGAGGAGAGAGAGTGCAACGTTTCATTTTAGCATTTTGGCGCTCACGAGCGAGACAAACTGCTTTGGCTGTTTGCAAGGTTAGGAAAGAGCAGAGCCCCAGTCTTGCTGTTTATCTGCAATGACTGCCAGGGCAAGTGAGGACCAGCAAGACAATTCCTGCCTAGCACCTTCCTTGGAGGAGAGAGAGTGCAACGTTTCATTTTAGCATTTTGGCGCTCACGAGCGAGACAAACTGCTTTGGCTGTTTGCAAGGTTAGGAAAGAGCAGAGCCCCAGTCTTGCTGTTTATCTGCAATGACTGCCAGGGCAAGTGAGGACCAGCAAGACAATTCCTGCCTAGCACCTTCCTTGGAGGAGAGAGAGTGCAACGTTTCATTTTAGCATTTTGGCGCTCACGAGGGAGACAAACTGCTTTGGCTGTTTGCAAGGCTAGGAAAGAGCAGAGCCCGAGTCTTGCTGTTTATCTGCAATGACTGCCAGGGCAAGTGAGGACCAGCAAGACAATTCCTGCCTAGCACCTTCCTTGGAGGAGAGAGAGTGCAACGTTTCATTTTAGCATTTTGGCGCTCACGAGCGAGACAAAATGCTTTCGCTGTTTGCAAGGCTAGGAAAGAGCAGAGCCCGAGTCTTACTGTTTATCTGCAATGACTGCCAGGGCAAGTGAGGACCAGCAAGACAATTCCTGCCTAGCACCTTCCTTGGAGGAGAGAGAGTGCAACGTTTCATTTTAGCATTTTGGCGCTCACGAGCGAGACAAACTGCTTTGGCTGTTTGCAAGGTTAGGAAAGAGCAGAGCCCGAGTCTTGCTGTTTATCTGCAATGACTGCCAGGGCAAGTGAGGACCAGCAAGACAATTCCTGCCTAGCACCTTCCTTGGAGGAGAGAGAGTGCAACGTTTCATTTTAGCATTTTGGCGCTCACGAGCGAGACAAACTGCTTTGGCTGTTTGCAAGGCTAGGAAAGAGCAGAGCCCGAGTCTTGCTGTTTATCTGCAATGACTGCCAGGGCAAGTGAGGACCAGCAAGACAATTCCTGCCTAGCACCTTCCTTGGAGGAGAGAGAGTGCAACGTTTCATTTTAGCATTTTGGCGCTCACGAGCGAGACAAACTGCTTTGGCTGTTTGCAAGGCTAGGAAAGAGCAGAGCCCGAGTCTTACTGTTTATCTGCAATGACTGCCAGGGCAAGTGAGGACCAGCAAGACAATTCCTGCCTAGCACCTTCCTTGGAGGAGAGAGAGTGCAACGTTTCATTTTAGCATTTTGGCGCTCACGAGGGAGACAAATTTCTTTGGCTGTTTGCAAGGGTAGGAAAGAGCAGAGCCCGAGTCTTGCTGTTTATCTGCAATGACTGCCAGGGCAAGTGAGGACCAGCAAGACAATTCCTGCCTAGCACCTTCCTTGGAGGAGAGAGAGTGCAACGTTTCATTTTAGCATTTTGTCGCTCACGAGGGAGACAAACTGCTTTGGCTGTTTGCAAGGCTAGGAAAGAGCAGAGCCCCAGTCTTGCTGTTTATCTGCAATGACTGCCAGGGCAAGTGAGGACCAGCAAGACAATTCCTGCCTAGCACCTTCCTTGGAGGAGAGAGAGTGCAACGTTTCATTTTAGCATTTTGGCGCTCACGAGCGAGACAAACTGCTTTGGCTGTTTGCAAGGCTAGGAAAGAGCAGAGTCCCAGTCTTGCTGTTTATCTGCAATGACTGCCAGGGCAAGTGAGGACCAGCAAGACAATTCCTGCCTAGCACCTTCCTTGGAGGAGAGAGAGTGCAACGTTTCATTTTAGCATTTTGGCGCTCACGAGCGAGACAAACTGCTTTGGCTGTTTGCAAGGTTAGGAAAGAGCAGAGCCCGAGTCTTGCTGTTTATCTGCAATGACTGCCAGGGCAAGTGAGGACCAGCAAGACAATTCCTGCCTAGCACCTTCCTTGGAGGAGAGAGAGTGCAACGTTTCATTTTAGCATTTTGGCGCTCACGAGCGAGACAAACTGCTTTGGCTGTTTGCAAGGCTAGGAAAGAGCAGAGCCCGAGTCTTACTGTTTATCTGCAATGACTGCCAGGGCAAGTGAGGACCAGCAAGACAATTCCTGCCTAGCACCTTCCTTGGAGGAGAGAGAGTGCAACGTTTCATTTTAGCATTTTGGCGCTCACGAGGGAGACAAATTTCTTTGGCTGTTTGCAAGGGTAGGAAAGAGCAGAGCCCGAGTCTTGCTGTTTATCTGCAATGACTGCCAGGGCAAGTGAGGACCAGCAAGACAATTCCTGCCTAGCACCTTCCTTGGAGGAGAGAGAGTGCAACGTTTCATTTTAGCATTTTGTCGCTCACGAGGGAGACAAACTGCTTTGGCTGTCTGCAAGGCTAGGAAAGAGCAGAGCCCCAGTCTTGCTGTTTATCTGCAATGACTGCCAGGGCAAGTGAGGACCAGCAAGACAATTCCTGCCTAGCACCTTCCTTGGAGGAGAGAGAGTGCAACGTTTCATTTTAGCATTTTGTCGCTCACGAGCGAGACAAACTGCTTTGGCTGTTTGCAAGGCTAGGAAAGAGCAGAGCCCGAGTCTTGCTGTTTATCTGCAATGACTGCCAGGGCAAGTGAGGACCAGCAAGACAATTCCTGCCTAGCACCTTCCTTGGAGGAGAGAGAGTGCAACGTTTCATTTTAGCATTTTGGCGCTCACGAGCGAGACAAACTGCTTTGGCTGTTTGCAAGGTTAGGAAAGAGCAGAGCCCCAGTCTTGCTGTTTATCTGCAATGACTGCCAGGGCAAGTGAGGACCAGCAAGACAATTCCTGCCTAGCACCTTCCTTGGAGGAGAGAGAGTGCAACGTTTCATTTTAGCATTTTGGCGCTCACGAGCGAGACAAACTGCTTTGGCTGTTTGCAAGGTTAGGAAAGAGCAGAGCCCCAGTCTTGCTGTTTATCTGCAATGACTGCCAGGGCAAGTGAGGACCAGCAAGACAATTCCTGCCTAGCACCTTCCTTGGAGGAGAGAGAGTGCAACGTTTCATTTTAGCATTTTGGCGCTCACGAGGGAGACAAACTGCTTTGGCTGTTTGCAAGGCTAGGAAAGAGCAGAGCCCGAGTCTTGCTGTTTATCTGCAATGACTGCCAGGGCAAGTGAGGACCAGCAAGACAATTCCTGCCTAGCACCTTCCTTGGAGGAGAGAGAGTGCAACGTTTCATTTTAGCATTTTGGCGCTCACGAGCGAGACAAAATGCTTTCGCTGTTTGCAAGGCTAGGAAAGAGCAGAGCCCGAGTCTTACTGTTTATCTGCAATGACTGCCAGGGCAAGTGAGGACCAGCAAGACAATTCCTGCCTAGCACCTTCCTTGGAGGAGAGAGAGTGCAACGTTTCATTTTAGCATTTTGGCGCTCACGAGGGAGACAAATTTCTTTGGCTGTTTGCAAGGGTAGGAAAGAGCAGAGCCCGAGTCTTGCTGTTTATCTGCAATGACTGGCAGGGCAAGTGAGGACCAGCAAGACAATTCCTGCCTAGCACCTTCCTTGGAGGAGAGAGAGTGCAACGTTTCATTTTAGCATTTTGTCGCTCACGAGGGAGACACACTGCTTTGGCTGTTTGCAAGGCTAGGAAAGAGCAGAGCCCCAGTCTTGCTGTTTATCTGCAATGACTGCCAGGGCAAGTGAGGACCAGCAAGACAATTCCTGCCTAGCACCTTCCTTGGAGGAGAGAGAGTGCAACGTTTCATTTTGCTTTTTGGAGTGCGAGAGTGAGAAAAAGCAGATTGCCTGTTTGCAAGGCTAGGAAAGAGCAGAGCCCGAGTCTTGCTGTTTATCTGCAATGACTGCCAGGGCAAGTGAGGACCAGCAAGACAATTCCTGCCTAGCACCTTCCTTGGAGGAGAGAGAGTGCAACGTTTCATTTTAGCATTTTGGCGCTCACGAGGGAGACAAACTGCTTTGGCTGTTTGCAAGGCTAGGAAAGAGCAGAGCCCGAGTCTTGCTGTTTATCTGCAATGACTGCCAGGGCAAGTGAGGACCAGCAAGACAATTCCTGCCTAGCACCTTCCTTGGAGGAGAGAGAGTGCAACGTTTCATTTTAGCATTTTGGCGCTCACGAGCGAGACAAACTGCTTTGGCTGTTTGCAAGGCTAGGAAAGAGCAGAGCCCCAGTCTTACTGTTTATCTGCAATGACTGCCAGGGCAAGTGAGGACTAGCAAGACAATCCCTGCCTAGCACCTTCCTTGGAGGAGAGAGAGTGCAACGTTTCATTTTAGCATTTTGGCGCTCACGAGGGAGACAAATTGCTTTGGCTGTTTGCAAGGGTAGGAAAGAGCAGAGCCCCAGTCTTGCTGTTTATCTGCAATGACTGCCAGGGCAAGTGAGGACCAGAAAGACAATTCCTGCCTAGCACCTTCCTTGGAGGAGAGAGAGTGCAACGTTTCATTTTAGCATTTTGGCGCTCACGAGGGAGACAAACTGCTTTGGCTGTTTGCAAGGCTAGGAAAGAGCAGAGCCCGAGTCTTGCTGTTTATCTGTAATGACTGCCAGGGCAAGTGAGGACCAGCAAGACAATTCCTGCCTAGCACCTTCCTTGGAGGAGAGAGAGTGCAACGTTTCATTTTGCTTTTTGGAGTGCGAGAGTGAGAAAAAGCAGAGTGCCTGTTTGCGAGGCTAGGAAAGAGCAGAGCCCGAGTCTTGCTGTTTATCTGCAATGACTGCCAGGGCAAGTGAGGACCAGCAAGACAATTCCTGCCTAGCACCTTCCTTGGAGGAGAGAGAGTGCAACGTTTCATTTTAGCATTTTGGCGCTCACGAGGGAGACAAACTGCTTTGGCTGTTTGCAAGGCTAGGAAAGAGCAGAGCCCGAGTCTTGCTGTTTATCTGCAATGACTGCCAGGGCAAGTGAGGACCAGCAAGACAATTCCTGCCTAGCACCTTCCTTGGAGGAGAGAGAGTGCAACGTTTCATTTTAGCATTTTGGCGCTCACGAGCGAGACAAACTGCTTTGGCTGTTTGCAAGGCTAGGAAAGAGCAGAGCCCCAGTCTTGCTGTTTATCTGCAATGACTGCCAGGGCAAGTGAGGACCAGCAAGACAATTCCTGCCTAGCACCTTCCTTGGAGGAGAGAGAGTGCAACGTTTCATTTTAGCATTTTGGCGCTCACGAGCGAGACAAACTGCTTTGGCTGTTTGCAAGGTTAGGAAAGAGCAGAGCCCCAGTCTTGCGGTTTATCTGCAATGACTGCCAGGGCAAGTGAGGACCAGCAAGACAATTCCTGCCTAGCACCTTCCTTGGAGGAGAGAGAGTGCAACGTTTCATTTTAGCATTTTGGCGCTCACGAGCGAGACAAACTGCTTTGGCTGTTTGCAAGGTTAGGAAAGAGCAGAGCCCCAGTCTTGCTGTTTATCTGCAATGACTGCCAGGGCAAGTGAGGACCAGCAAGACAATTCCTGCCTAGCACCTTCCTTGGAGGAGAGAGAGTGCAACGTTTCATTTTAGCATTTTGGCGCTCACGAGCGAGACAAACTGCTTTGGCTGTTTGCAAGGCTAGGAAAGAGCAGAGCCCGAGTCTTGCTGTTTATCTGCAATGACTGCCAGGGCAAGTGAGGACCAGCAAGACAATTCCTGCCTAGCACCTTCCTTGGAGGAGAGAGAGTGCAACGTTTCATTTTAGCATTTTGGCGCTCACGAGCGAGACAAACTGCTTTGGCTGTTTGCAAGGCTAGGAAAGAGCAGAGCCCGAGTCTTACTGTTTATCTGCAATGACTGCCAGGGCAAGTGAGGACCAGCAAGACAATTCCTGCCTAGCACCTTCCTTGGAGGAGAGAGAGTGCAACGTTTCATTTTAGCATTTTGGCGCTCACGAGGGAGACAAATTTCTTTGGCTGTTTGCAAGGCTAGGAAAGAGCAGAGCCCGAGTCTTGCTGTTTATCTGCAATGACTGCCAGGGCAAGTGAGGACCAGCAAGACAATTCCTGCCTAGCACCTTCCTTGGAGGAGAGAGAGTGCAACGTTTCATTTTAGCATTTTGTCGCTCACGAGGGAGACAAACTGCTTTGGCTGTTTGCAAGGCTAGGAAAGAGCAGAGCCCCAGTCTTGCTGTTTATCTGCAATGACTGCCAGGGCAAGTGAGGACCAGCAAGACAATTCCTGCCTAGCACCTTCCTTGGAGGAGAGAGAGTGCAACGTTTCATTTTAGCATTTTGGCGCTCACGAGCGAGACAAACTGCTTTGGCTGTTTGCAAGGCTAGGAAAGAGCAGAGCCCCAGTCTTGCTGTTTATCTGCAATGACTGCCAGGGCAAGTGAGGACCAGCAAGACAATTCCTGCCTAGCACCTTCCTTGGAGGAGAGAGAGTGCAACGTTTCATTTTAGCATTTTGGCGCTCACGAGCGAGACAAACTGCTTTGGCTGTTTGCAAGGTTAGGAAAGAGCAGAGCCCGAGTCTTGCTGTTTATCTGCAATGACTGCCAGGGCAAGTGAGGACCAGCAAGACAATTCCTGCCTAGCACCTTCCTTGGAGGAGAGAGAGTGCAACGTTTCATTTTAGCATTTTGGCGCTCACGAGCGAGACAAACTGCTTTGGCTGTTTGCAAGGTTAGGAAAGAGCAGAGCCCCAGTCTTGCTGTTTATCTGCAATGACTGCCAGGGCAAGTGAGGACCAGCAAGACAATTCCTGCCTAGCACCTTCCTTGGAGGAGAGAGAGTGCAACGTTTCATTTTAGCATTTTGGCGCTCACGAGCGAGACAAACTGCTTTGGCTGTTTGCAAGGTTAGGAAAGAGCAGAGCCCCAGTCTTGCTGTTTATCTGCAATGACTGCCAGGGCAAGTGAGGACCAGCAAGACAATTCCTGCCTAGCACCTTCCTTGGAGGAGAGAGAGTGCAACGTTTCATTTTAGCATTTTGGCGCTCACGAGCGAGACAAACTGCTTTGGCTGTTTGCAAGGCTAGGAAAGAGCAGAGCCCGAGTCTTGCTGTTTATCTGCAATGACTGCCAGGGCAAGTGAGGACCAGCAAGACAATTCCTGCCTAGCACCTTCCTTGGAGGAGAGAGAGTGCAACGTTTCATTTTAGCATTTTGGCGCTCACGAGCGAGACAAACTGCTTTGGCTGTTTGCAAGGCTAGGAAAGAGCAGAGCCCGAGTCTTACTGTTTATCTGCAATGACTGCCAGGGCAAGTGAGGACCAGCAAGACAATTCCTGCCTAGCACCTTCCTTGGAGGAGAGAGAGTGCAACGTTTCATTTTAGCATTTTGGCGCTCACGAGCGAGACAAATTTCTTTGGCTGTTTGCAAGGGTAGGAAAGAGCAGAGCCCGAGTCTTGCTGTTTATCTGCAATGACTGCCAGGGCAAGTGAGGACCAGCAAGACAATTCCTGCCTAGCACCTTCCTTGGAGGAGAGAGAGTGCAACGTTTCATTTTAGCATTTTGTCGCTCACGAGGGAGACACACTGCTTTGGCTGTTTGCAAGGCTAGGAAAGAGCAGAGCCCCAGTCTTGCTGTTTATCTGCAATGACTGCCAGGGCAAGTGAGGACCAGCAAGACAATTCCTGCCTAGCACCTTCCTTGGAGGAGAGAGAGTGCAACGTTTCATTTTGCTTTTTGGAGTGCGAGAGTGAGAAAAAGCAGATTGCCTGTTTGCAAGGCTAGGAAAGAGCAGAGCCCGAGTCTTGCTGTTTATCTGCAATGACTGCCAGGGCAAGTGAGGACCAGCAAGACAATTCCTGCCTAGCACCTTCCTTGGAGGAGAGAGAGTGCAACGTTTCATTTTAGCATTTTGGCGCTCACGAGGGAGACAAACTGCTTTGGCTGTTTGCAAGGCTAGGAAAGAGCAGAGCCCGAGTCTTGCTGTTTATCTGCAATGACTGCCAGGGCAAGTGAGGACCAGCAAGACAATTCCTGCCTAGCACCTTCCTTGGAGGAGAGAGAGTGCAACGTTTCATTTTAGCATTTTGGCGCTCACGAGCGAGACAAACTGCTTTGGCTGTTTGCAAGGCTAGGAAAGAGCAGAGCCCCAGTCTTACTGTTTATCTGCAATGACTGCCAGGGCAAGTGAGGACCAGCAAGACAATTCCTGCCTAGCACCTTCCTTGGAGGAGAGAGAGTGCAACGTTTCATTTTAGCATTTTGGCGCTCACGAGGGAGACAAATTGCTTTGGCTGTTTGCAAGGGTAGGAAAGAGCAGAGCCCCAGTCTTGCTGTTTATCTGCAATGACTGCCAGGGCAAGTGAGGACCAGCAAGACAATTCCTGCCTAGCACCTTCCTTGGAGGAGAGAGAGTGCAACGTTTCATTTTAGCATTTTGGCGCTCACGAGGGAGACAAACTGCTTTGGCTGTTTGCAAGGCTAGGAAAGAGCAGAGCCCGAGTCTTGCTGTTTATCTGTAATGACTGCCAGGGCAAGTGAGGACCAGCAAGACAATTCCTGCCTAGCACCTTCCTTGGAGGAGAGAGAGTGCAACGTTTCATTTTGCTTTTTGGAGTGCGAGAGTGAGAAAAAGCAGAGTGCCTGTTTGCGAGGCTAGGAAAGAGCAGAGCCCGAGTCTTGCTGTTTATATGCAATGACTGCCAGGGCAAGTGAGGACCAGCAAGACAATTCCTGCCTAGCACCTTCCTTGGAGGAGAGAGAGTGCAACGTTTCATTTTAGCATTTTGGCGCTCACGAGGGAGACAAACTGCTTTGGCTGTTTGCAAGGCTAGGAAAGAGCAGAGCCCGAGTCTTGCTGTTTATCTGCAATGACTGCCAGGGCAAGTGAGGACCAGCAAGACAATTCCTGCCTAGCACCTTCCTTGGAGGAGAGAGAGTGCAACGTTTCATTTTAGCATTTTGGCGCTCACGAGCGACACAAACTGCTTTGGCTGTTTGCAAGGCTAGGAAAGAGCAGAGCCCCAGTCTTGCTGTTTATCTGCAATGACTGCCAGGGCAAGTGAGGACCAGCAAGACAATTCCTGCCTAGCACCTTCCTTGGAGGAGAGAGAGTGCAACGTTTCATTTTAGCATTTTGGCGCTCACGAGCGAGACAAACTGCTTTGGCTGTTTGCAAGGTTAGGAAAGAGCAGAGCCCCAGTCTTGCGGTTTATCTGCAATGACTGCCAGGGCAAGTGAGGACCAGCAAGACAATTCCTGCCTAGCACCTTCCTTGGAGGAGAGAGAGTGCAACGTTTCATTTTAGCATTTTGGCGCTCACGAGCGAGACAAACTGCTTTGGCTGTTTGCAAGGTTAGGAAAGAGCAGAGCCCCAGTCTTGCTGTTTATCTGCAATGACTGCCAGGGCAAGTGAGGACCAGCAAGACAATTCCTGCCTAGCACCTTCCTTGGAGGAGAGAGAGTGCAACGTTTCATTTTAGCATTTTGGCGCTCACGAGCGAGACAAACTGCTTTGGCTGTTTGCAAGGCTAGGAAAGAGCAGAGCCCGAGTCTTGCTGTTTATCTGCAATGACTGCCAGGGCAAGTGAGGACCAGCAAGACAATTCCTGCCTAGCACCTTCCTTGGAGGAGAGAGAGTGCAACGTTTCATTTTAGCATTTTGGCGCTCACGAGCGAGACAAACTGCTTTGGCTGTTTGCAAGGCTAGGAAAGAGCAGAGCCCGAGTCTTACTGTTTATCTGCAATGACTGCCAGGGCAAGTGAGGACCAGCAAGACAATTCCTGCCTAGCACCTTCCTTGGAGGAGAGAGAGTGCAACGTTTCATTTTAGCATTTTGGCGCTCACGAGGGAGACAAATTTCTTTGGCTGTTTGCAAGGGTAGGAAAGAGCAGAGCCCGAGTCTTGCTGTTTATCTGCAATGACTGCCAGGGCAAGTGAGGACCAGCAAGACAATTCCTGCCTAGCACCTTCCTTGGAGGAGAGAGAGTGCAACGTTTCATTTTAGCATTTTGTCGCTCACGAGGGAGACAAACTGCTTTGGCTGTTTGCAAGGCTAGGAAAGAGCAGAGCCCCAGTCTTGCTGTTTATCTGCAATGACTGCCAGGGCAAGTGAGGACCAGCAAGACAATTCCTGCCTAGCACCTTCCTTGGAGGAGAGAGAGTGCAACGTTTCATTTTAGCATTTTGGCGCTCACGAGCGAGACAAACTGCTTTGGCTGTTTGCAAGGTTAGGAAAGAGCAGAGCCCGAGTCTTGCTGTTTATCTGCAATGACTGCCAGGGCAAGTGAGGACCAGCAAGACAATTCCTGCCTAGCACCTTCCTTGGAGGAGAGAGAGTGCAACGTTTCATTTTAGCATTTTGGCGCTCACGAGCGAGACAAACTGCTTTGGCTGTTTGCAAGGCTAGGAAAGAGCAGAGCCCGAGTCTTACTGTTTATCTGCAATGACTGCCAGGGCAAGTGAGGACCAGCAAGACAATTCCTGCCTAGCACCTTCCTTGGAGGAGAGAGAGTGCAACGTTTCATTTTAGCATTTTGGCGCTCACGAGGGAGACAAATTTCTTTGGCTGTTTGCAAGGGTAGGAAAGAGCAGAGCCCGAGTCTTGCTGTTTATCTGCAATGACTGCCAGGGCAAGTGAGGACCAGCAAGACAATTCCTGCCTAGCACCTTCCTTGGAGGAGAGAGAGTGCAACGTTTCATTTTAGCATTTTGTCGCTCACGAGGGAGACAAACTGCTTTGGCTGTCTGCAAGGCTAGGAAAGAGCAGAGCCCCAGTCTTGCTGTTTATCTGCAATGACTGCCAGGGCAAGTGAGGACCAGCAAGACAATTCCTGCCTAGCACCTTCCTTGGAGGAGAGAGAGTGCAACGTTTCATTTTAGCATTTTGGCGCTCACGAGCGAGACAAACTGCTTTGGCTGTTTGCAAGGCTAGGAAAGAGCAGAGCCCGAGTCTTGCTGTTTATCTGCAATGACTGCCAGGGCAAGTGAGGACCAGCAAGACAATTCCTGCCTAGCACCTTCCTTGGAGGAGAGAGAGTGCAACGTTTCATTTTAGCATTTTGTCGCTCACGAGCGAGACAAACTGCTTTGGCTGTTTGCAAGGTTAGGAAAGAGCAGAGCCCCAGTCTTGCTGTTTATCTGCAATGACTGCCAGGGCAAGTGAGGACCAGCAAGACAATTCCTGCCTAGCACCTTCCTTGGAGGAGAGAGAGTGCAACGTTTCATTTTAGCATTTTGGCGCTCACGAGCGAGACAAACTGCTTTGGCTGTTTGCAAGGTTAGGAAAGAGCAGAGCCCCAGTCTTGCTGTTTATCTGCAATGACTGCCAGGGCAAGTGAGGACCAGCAAGACAATTCCTGCCTAGCACCTTCCTTGGAGGAGAGAGAGTGCAACGTTTCATTTTAGCATTTTGGCGCTCACGAGGGAGACAAACTGCTTTGGCTGTTTGCAAGGCTAGGAAAGAGCAGAGCCCGAGTCTTGCTGTTTATCTGCAGTGACTGCCAGGGCAAGTGAGGACCAGCAAGACAATTCCTGCCTAGCACCTTCCTTGGAGGAGAGAGAGTGCAACGTTTCATTTTAGCATTTTGGCGCTCACGAGCGAGACAAACTGCTTTGGCTGTTTGCAAGGCTAGGAAAGAGCAGAGCCCGAGTCTTACTGTTTATCTGCAATGACTGCCAGGGCAAGTGAGGACCAGCAAGACAATTCCTGCCTAGCACCTTCCTTGGAGGAGAGAGAGTGCAACGTTTCATTTTAGCATTTTGGCGCTCACGAGGGAGACAAATTTCTTTGGCTGTTTGCAAGGCTAGGAAAGAGCAGAGCCCGAGTCTTGCTGTTTATCTGCAATGACTGCCAGGGCAAGTGAGGACCAGCAAGACAATTCCTGCCTAGCACCTTCCTTGGAGGAGAGAGAGTGCAACGTTTCATTTTAGCATTTTGTCGCTCACGAGGGAGACACACTGCTTTGGCTGTTTGCAAGGCTAGGAAAGAGCAGAGCCCCAGTCTTGCTGTTTATCTGCAATGACTGCCAGGGCAAGTGAGGACCAGCAAGACAATTCCTGCCTAGCACCTTCCTTGGAGGAGAGAGAGTGCAACGTTTCATTTTGCTTTTTGGAGTGCGAGAGTGAGAAAAAGCAGATTGCCTGTTTGAAAGGCTAGGAAAGAGCAGAGCCCGAGTCTTGCTGTTTATCTGCAATGACTGCCAGGGCAAGTGAGGACCAGCAAGACAATTCCTGCCTAGCACCTTCCTTGGAGGAGAGAGAGTGCAACGTTTCATTTTAGCATTTTGGCGCTCACGAGGGAGACAAACTGCTTTGGCTGTTTGCAAGGCTAGGAAAGAGCAGAGCCCGAGTCTTGCTGTTTATCTGCAATGACTGCCAGGGCAAGTGAGGACCAGCAAGACAATTCCTGCCTAGCACCTTCCTTGGAGGAGAGAGAGTGCAACGTTTCATTTTAGCATTTTGGCGCTCACGAGCGAGACAAACTGCTTTGGCTGTTTGCAAGGCTAGGAAAGAGCAGAGCCCGAGTCTTGCTGTTTATCTGCAATGACTGCCAGGGCAAGTGAGGACCAGCAAGACAATTCCTGCCTAGCACCTTCCTTGGAGGAGAGAGAGTGCAACGTTTCATTTTAGCATTTTGGCGCTCACGAGGGAGACAAATTGCTTTGGCTGTTTGCAAGGGTAGGAAAGAGCAGAGCCCCAGTCTTGCTGTTTATCTGCAATGACTGCCAGGGCAAGTGAGGACCAGCAAGACAATTCCTGCCTAGCACCTTCCTTGGAGGAGAGAGAGTGCAACGTTTCATTTTAGCATTTTGGCGCTCACGAGCGAGACAAACTGCTTTGGCTGTTTGCAAGGCTAGGAAAGAGCAGAGCCCGAGTCTTACTGTTTATCTGCAATGACTGCCAGGGCAAGTGAGGACCAGCAAGACAATTCCTGCCTAGCACCTTCCTTGGAGGAGAGAGAGTGCAACGTTTCATTTTAGCATTTTGGCGCTCACGAGCGAGACAAACTGCTTTGGCTGTTTGCAAGGCTAGGAAAGAGCAGAGCCCCAGTCTTGCTGTTTATCTGCAATGACTGCCAGGGCAAGTGAGGACCAGCAAGACAATTCCTGCCTAGCACCTTCCTTGGAGGAGAGAGAGTGCAACGTTTCATTTTAGCATTTTGGCGCTCACGAGCGAGACAAACTGCTTTGGCTGTTTGCAAGGTTAGGAAAGAGCAGAGTCCGAGTCTTGCTGTTTATCTGCAATGACTGCCAGGGCAAGTGAGGACCAGCAAGACAATTCCTGCCTAGCACCTTCCTTGGAGGAGAGAGAGTGCAACGTTTCATTTTAGCATTTTGGCGCTCACGAGCGAGACAAACTGCTTTGGCTGTTTGCAAGGCTAGGAAAGAGCAGAGCCCGAGTCTTGCTGTTTATCTGCAATGACTGCCAGGGCAAGTGAGGACCAGCAAGACAATTCCAGCCTAGCACCTTCCTTGGAGGAGAGAGAGTGCAACGTTTCATTTTAGCATTTTGGCGCTCACGAGCGAGACAAACTGCTTTGGCTGTTTGCAAGGCTAGGAAAGAGCAGAGCCCGAGTCTTACTGTTTATCTGCAATGACTGCCAGGGCAAGTGAGGACCAGCAAGACAATTCCTGCCTAGCACCTTCCTTGGAGGAGAGAGAGTGCAACGTTTCATTTTAGCATTTTGGCGCTCACGAGGGAGACAAATTTCTTTGGCTGTTTGCAAGGGTAGGAAAGAGCAGAGCCCGAGTCTTGCTGTTTATCTGCAATGACTGCCAGGGCAAGTGAGGACCAGCAAGACAATTCCTGCCTAGCACCTTCCTTGGAGGAGAGAGAGTGCAACGTTTCATTTT
>NW_028113815.1:145000-238734 GCF_964289735.1 Phaethon aethereus | reverse complement strand
TATTCATTCCTATTGATCGATGCTATTTGAGTTATATAGTATCTATCGGTCTACAACAAATAAATGAATAAAAAATTAATGAACTGATTAAGTTTTTATTAATCAAATTAGTCTAAATCAATCATTAATAATTACTTATTAATAACAGTCGTTACCTATTAAGATCGATTATTTTATTTATTAGTATTTTGTGGTACTGCATTAACACTACTGTCCTCCAGTTACTTATCATGTATTTTTTTTTCTTTATCATCACTCTGATTTACTGTTGTAATTATCTACTATCAATTCATCATTATTAATTATCATTAATTACACGTGCTACACGACGGCTCTGTTCCTCACCTAGAACTTGTTATCAGTAAAGTAGTTCCTTATTAACGTGATCTTAATCCACTGGATGTTAATTCCAGTAAATATTAATCTGTATTGCTCTATCGCTAATCATTACTTCGTATATTAATTACCGGTTAATGAATTATTTATTACATTCATTAACCATAGGTCGGTGTATGTTAATCCATCAAGAATTAGCAGAGAGTGCCAGATCAGCATTTGTCCTAAACCTGCTCTCCCCACTCCCTCCTCCCAAACCGCCCGCCTGCCCTCACCCCGGAGAGTTCTGTGTCAAGACACCCACACGCACCCTGCACACCCCCCGTTTCTTTTTGATTGTCATTTTTTTAGCTATTTATTTATCTAGCCTCCCTCCCCCTTACCTTTTCTTACTCTTCTCTCTCACCACCGGGGACCGGGGACCGGGGACCAGGCAGAGGCGGCGGTGCCCAGCCCCAGCCGCCCGCCCTCCCCACCCCACCGCAGCGAGCCCCATTGCTACAAGGCCGCCAGAAGTTAATCTGCTTATGTGTAAACGTGGTGGCAGCTGAGGTATGTTTAAGAATACTGGTAAGTGTTGCTAGAAACCTACAAATATTTTCCGGGTGTTAACCGCGGGGTGCCAGCTTTGTGGGCCTACCACCCAGCACCCAGCTCTGCGCAGGTCTGGAATAAACCGGTATCTCGTCTCGGTGTGTGAGACTGGCCTATCGCACGCCGGGAAACGAAACCGCCTTTTCGGACACCACCATCAGCAAAGCAGCGACCCCGCTTTGCCTGAGGCTGCTGGGCCTGTCCTCTGGGCGCTGCTCACCACTGGAACGCATCCCGCTGGCGACGGACACGCCGACGGCCGCTAGCGAGAGGCGCGGCCCACCTCTCCGGCAGCCGGAGCCCGGCCTCGGGGACGCAGGTCTCTGCCCAGGCCGAGGCACGGGGCTGCTGCTTTCCCAGGGACGGCTTCAACCGGGAGCCGAGCCGAGCACATCGCCCGCAGGCGGACACCGAGGCGGGCCACAGCGCAGGCTGTAGCAGAGAAGGCGGCGTTGTCCACAGCGTTACCAGACTTTTTCGTTTCTTACTGCGTGCACACCCGCCACACACGCTCCCAAACCGGCCCCGGCACGAACCCCTCGCCCGCGGCCACACGCACACACGGAGACACCCCCCCTCCCCCTTCCGCCAGCAGTTTTGCCGGCCCGGGGAAGGAAGGAAGGCGGGAGACTTTAGGACCCCGCGGCGTCCCTGCCGCACCCGTGCCCCCCTCCCGCCTTTCGTCCTCAGTCCGTCGGTCGGCCAGTCCGTCGGTCAGTCACCCTGCTGAAGGTATGCGAGGCACAAAGCGGGGGTATTGTTTAGGCTCTGTCAGGAGTCAACGAGGCGCAAGCCTGAGGGAAGGAACAAGGCAACCGCAAAGGGAACGCAACTGCCGACCTTTGAGTGAACTATCCTAAGTAACATCTAATTAACATCGACTCGGCATAGCACAAGCCTGCCCTCCGGTAGGGGAAGACCCCTACCCACAGAAGCCCCTTCCTCACGGGGCACGCGCAGTAAAAAAGGAGGACGCTGTCGCCGTGGAGACGAGGCTTGCGGGAACCAACAGGCGCAAGGGCGCCTGCGCCAGCTCTCAAGAAAATAACGGTGACTTGTTGCTCGGAGCGTAGAAATATTTTCCCTGCGTTAACCGAGGCGCGCCAGCTTTGTGGGCCTACCACCGGCACCCAGCTCGGCGCAGGGGCGGAAGAAAAGCCGCCGTCTCGACTCCGTGTGTTTCCCGGCGCTCTGCGCACCGGGTGACGGAACCCGCGTTTGGCACAACAGCCCCGCTGCGCGCGGGCCGCCGCCGCCGCGCGGTGAAAACCAACGAACGCGAACGGCGGGGGAGGTGAAAAACGAAAAGAGAAAAAAAACCCCCCAACCCAACCGACCCAAACAGAAACCTCCGAAAAGCGCCGCCATCCCCCCTCCCCTAGCCAGCCTCTGCGCCAGGCTCCCTCCCCCGCCGCCGGGGGGGCCGGTTGCCGGGCAGCGGGGCGCGCGGGGCTGCAGCCCCCCTTGCCCCCCGCTGCTCCGGGGCGCCGGAGAGTCTGCGGCCGGGGGGGGCCGCACCCACCGGCCTGCGGGTCCGGAGCTGCAGCGCAGGGAGGGGGAGCGCGCGCGCGCGGCGGGGGTGGCTGAGTGAGTCTGAGCGCGCGTGTGTCGCGGGGGGGGGCGGTGTCTGCAGGATCGCGGGCGCAGACCTTAATATATTTATTTTTAACAACGGCTTCTTTAGCCTGGGGAAGTGGAGGGTCAGGGCACTGCAGTAGCTGCAGCCTGCAGCTGCTTGAAGAATGGTTTTGTGATAAATGATTTAGTCCCAAACAGGATTCCAATTTAAGTTTGCAATTTATTAAACGAATAGAGGCAAGCAAACAGCGCTGGGTGCGCCGGGAGTCTCCGCTCCACCAAGACGCACACCTTCACTTCTTACAATTCCTTCCTTTATACTTCTCTAGGCTTCGTTTCTTGCCTTTCTCCGCCTTTTTCTTGGAAGATGACTCTTTCTTTAAGTACGTCACCACTTCCCCGGTCTGCGCATGCTTCATCTTTTTCTAGGTGGTCGTCCGGTGGTCGTTGGGAGGAAGATGTTCCTCTTCGTCAGTGCACTCTACATGACCTCTCTGTTTGTGCAGGCGCTCCGTTATTCCACTTATATTATGCTACCTTATTTGGCTATACATTTTCTTGACATTTCTGCGGTTATTTACAACACTGGTTTGCACTAGTATATCAGGAACTAACTTACATATCAGGAGGCTACATAAGCTACACATATCAAGGGAGTTACCCAAACTATACTTATCAGGAAGTTACATAAAGACTACCACTCCCCTGTTTATGGTCATGCCCTACATATATTCCTTTATTTCAATATAAATGACATTTGCTTCAAGCTTATATTCACTAGATTTTCTTTACACGAATCGCTCGTTCCTCACAATCCCCCGTTTTCTTTTTCACCACTGTGATTTGTGTAAAATTTATTTAAAGTTTGTTTGATGGGTATTAACTCGGGTTCCTCTATATGTTTTACCAACATTAAAACATGTTTTCTCTCACTCTGTGTTGGTTCTATTGGAGTGGCTGTAAATTTCATTCCATTAATCGCAGAAGCTACAGCTTGTGAAAGACAAGGAATTAGACATGGTATTATTAACATACCTCCAAACAATCCTAACAAAACGATAATGATTTTTGTTACCCAGTTTCCTGAGAATAAATTTTCCCACGTTGTCCATAGTCCTTGGACATTTATTCCATTCCACGTTTGGACTGGCACATGGGCTACTTTTTTCATTTCTCTTACTAATTCATTGATGGCTTTTCCTTCATCATTTATCTCTAAACAACAATTTGTGAGATTAAATTTTCCACAGACTCCTCCTTCCTGTGCTAGTAAATAGTCTAGTGCGAGTCTATTTTGATATAGGGCTGTACGCATTTTAGTATTTTGTTTAGCCACCAATCCTAGAGCATTACCCGTTTTATTTACAATTATTTCTACTACAGCTTGCAACCTGATTATTCTATTCCACATATAAATGGGGGTCCTATATCCCCAGGACCCATCTTCTGCCCATGTCGCTGGGTCATAATATGCTATTATTCTTTCAGGTGGCCACTCATTATCTTTCCATTTTCCTATTTGTAGCTCTCTTTTTTCCCTTCGGTTGTGAGTTTCTAATGCGTCTGTATATACCAGTACCCCTAGGCGTTCTCCTCGGTTTATAGGTAATAAGAGAAAGCTTGGCCGTATAGTTCCTAACACGCACGCTCCGGTCCAATTTTTTGGTAATCGGGTATATGCAAATTTTCCACAGATCCAATATTGCCCTTCTGGACTTGACCACCCTTTATCAATAGTGGTTCCGTTGGTCCAATTCGCATGATTTTTACTTATTTCTTGGGCAGTGCCCCATTTATCCTACTTTTGGTAAGTACTATTCCAGTTATATCCCCCTTCACATACTAAATATCCGACTGGTTTACTCCCAGCGTCATTTTGCCAACAGCTTCTTCTTATTATGCTGGTTTGTAATATCCATTGTTGTTTCCTGACCTGAGTTGATATGTTCTAAACATTAGGGTCTGGTATGTTGCTCTCTTGGGCCTCCCAGGGCCAATTCTCTCCTGATTAGTTCCACCACATACAGAACAATTAGTTACATTTAGTGACTTAGCAATGTTCTCAGCAAGATTTACAAATAGATTTTTAGCCACTGTGGGAATTTCATATTTCGTTCCTGTTTCCATTTCATGACAAAATGACTTAAATAACAGTCTATGCTGCACCGATTCTCTTTTCTTTCATTTCAATATTAATAACTACACCTGGGTCTTCTCCAGGTCCATATATCTTAAGTCCAATTTTGGTTATTTTTTTCTGTTTCCAAATTTCTAAATTTATAAGGGTTAAATTTACTAAATTACAGGTACAGGTTGTACAATTATGGTCTGTTTGTACCCTTGTGATTGAAGCTTGTAAATCCCCACATTGGCTGTCATATCCCCAGCTTGCAGTATCCTAACATACACAAGACCATCCCCTTCTTCCACATAGGTGTGCTGACTGATATCTCACCGTTTGACTAGGTACATAATCAGGATTTATCTGACATTGACGTCCACCTCCACCTGGGCAAATATATTTTGGTTGATTACTATAGCATCATCTCCACTCTACACTCCCACAATTAATATCCAGATCATCATCTATAATATCGCATGCATCAAAAATTACCGATACTGATGTGCTCAAATTGGCCATATCCTTACTTATTCCAATTAATCTTCCTACTTCCGAATTTGTTTTCATTTCTACCCACTATTGATAAAGAAGTTCCTTTGGATCGTAACAAACAGTATCATTTTCCACCGAGCATTTCTTATATTGTGTTCCATTGTATATACAACTCCCGTTCTGTTTCCCTTTGCACTCGTAATAGGTGTGGTACATTAATGTTTTATTACTTACTCGTCCGTGCTGGGCGGTTCTTATGCACTCGGTGCAATTTTGATTACCTGTCACCAGGTTGGTGAGTCCGAGTAAAATCAGGAGAGGTCCGGTAAGGGATCTCATGGTCGGAGGCATCAGCTACAAGGGGTGCTCGTCCTTGACTGGCCTTACTTGGTCGCGACTGAGAATCCCCACCCGGTCTTGCCCTCTCCCCCTTCTCAAGCGGACTTCTTTATTTCGATGACAGTAATAAATCTTACCCACCAGAAATCTCCTATAGGAGTAGTCTGTCCACACTGAATGCAGAGGAAACTTCAGCTTTGAATTTGAAAACGTCCCTGTTAGCCTCTGTGGGAAATGATATATTTGTTACACAGGTTACACCTAACCCTCAATAATCATACAACATGGTTTACAGAGTGGACATAAACTTAGTCCTGCCCGATAATTGCTTAATGCTATAGTCTTTAATTCGTGATCATTTCTCATACGTTCATTCCCTTTTTAATGTTATTTTTGTGGTTCCAGGTTGTAAAATAACTTTCCAGTCTTTCATGGGTCCTTTTACTCGAGTCGCGTGCGTCCACCCCTTTTCCGCGGTCCGGATGGCAGTATCTGTAGTTAACAATACAACAAAGGGTCCTTCCCATGAAGGAACTAAAGTTTCTTTCTTCCAAGTTTTGATCAGTACCTTATCCCCTGGTTTGAATTGATGGATTGCAAACCCCAAAGGTAGGGTTTGTGCCATTATTCCTATATCTCTTAGTTCTTTCAACCTTTCTCCTAAAATGATAACATATTTCCGAATATTATAATCTTCCACTACATTGTTTCCCTCGGAGATAGGGCATGCCATATAAAACCTAATATGGCGATAATCCAGTCTCACTGTGCGGTTTGATCCTTATGTTAAGAAGGGCTAGCGGTAAACATTTAGTCCATGGCATCTGTGTTTCAACCATTAGCTTCGCTAGCTCTTGCTTTATTGTTTGGTTTATTCTTTCTATTACTCCCAAACTTTGAGGATGCCATGGGGTATGATATTCCCATTTAATACCTAATGATTGGCACAAGGATTTTATAATTTTAGAAGTAAAGCGAGTGCCTTGATCAGAATCAATATATTGTATTATCCCATACCTGGGGATTAGGTGTTCTAGTAAAATTTTATCACCGTCTGAGCTGTCGCTCTTGCTACAGGATAGGCTTCGACCCATCGTGTTAAATGGTCTACTATAACTAACAAATATTTCAATCTTCCTATTCTTGGTAATTTGGTAAAGTCGACTTGAATCCTTTCAAACGGTCTATAAGCTAGTTTTCTTCCTCCCATGGCCACTTGTTGAAACACGGCCTTATTTGCCCTTTGACAAGTTAAACACCCTTGTGTAATTTGCCTTGCTATTTCAAAAAATTCCAATACAGCCAAACTGTTTAAGGAAATGATCACTTAACACTTTTGTACCCCAATGTGTTTGCGCGTGTAAGCGTTCTAATACCTGCCTAGCATAAGCTTTTGGCAACATCTCTCGCTCATCAGGTAATGTCCATTTCCCTTGTTCCACTCTAGCTCCTATTTTCTCTAATTTTGCTTGTTCCTCCAGCGTAAACTTTTTCTCCTTTTCCTCTTATCCTCTTCCACTAGTGTCCTCCTTTGTTTGTGTATGATTAATTTTAACAGTTTCAATCCTCAAGGCTGCTTCCTGAGCCTCCTTATCTGCTAAATTATTTCCTCTAATTCGATAATCTAATCCCTTTTGGTGTCCCCTCACATGCACCACGGCTATTTCCTTTGGTTCTCTTAACACTTTTAAAATTTTACTATCAACTCCTGATGTATTAAGTTCTTTCCTTGAGTGTTAATCAGGCCTCTTTCCTCCCAAATTTTTCCAAAAGTATGGACTACTCCATATGCATATTTGGAATCTGTGAATATGGTCCCTCTTCTTTCTTTTAATAATTCCAGGGCCCTACATAAGGCATAAAGCTCACAAGCCTGAGCTGACCATGATGGACTCAGAGGTCCTGATTCCACAAGTTCTAAGTCCTTGTCAATTTTTGCATATCCTGATTTTCTCTTCCCTTCTATTACTTGGGAGGATCCATCTACAAACAATTTTTCTCCTCCCTCCAATTCAATATCTCTAAGATTGAGCCTTACTTTTGTCTGGGATTCTATAACTTCTAAACAATTGTGTTATAGCACTACTGCTTCTGAGGGTTCCCCAAACCGGAACTGAGCGGGGCTCTGGGCAGAGGTGACTCCTAATTCCAAATTAGGTGAATCTATCAAGATGGTTTCATATTTCAAAAGTCTACTATCTGTCAACCATTTCTCTGTCCTCTGTTGGAGGACATTCCTAACATTATGTGGCGTATATACCTTTAGAGGTACACTAAAGGTAATTTTCCTAGCTTCCTCTATCAATAATGCCATAGCAACTAGGGCTTGGAGACATGCTGGCCACCCCCTGCTCACCGAATCTAACAATTTGGATAAATATCCCACCAGTGTGTGTGGGTTTTTTGGGGTTTTTGTTTGTTTGTTTTTGTTTTGTTTTGTTTGTTTTTTTGGTTTTTTTTTGTTTTTTTTTTTTTCCATTCCCTTTTTAGTCTGTGGAGGTCTTAGGATTAAAATACCAGAAACCCGGTCAGGATCTGATTTCTTTTTTTTTCCTTTGCTTAACCAATGTCCCAAATATTTTACTTCTTGCTCTATAAATTGTAATTTCGAGCAGGACACTTTTAATCCCTTTTTCTCTAAAAAATTTAACAATCTAATGGTGGCTTTTCGGGTCTCCTCTTCAGTTTCTCCTGCTACCAGTAAATCATTCACATATTGTAATAATTTTTCCCTCCTCGTGTACTGTAAAACCTTGTAAGATTTTCTTTAAGGTCTGTCCAAACAAATTTGGTGACTCCGTAAACCCTTGTGGTAGCACAGTCCACCTTAATTGTTGTTTTTCGTCCTGTTTCGGGGTCTTCCCATTCAAAGGTAAAATAATCTCTGAACCCCTTATCCAAAATACAGGCCCAAAAGGCATCTTTCAAATCTATTACACTATACCAAATATGTTTAGGAGACAGGTGACTCAATAAAGTATAAGGATTTGCCACAACAGGGAATTTGGTGATTGTTCGCCGATTCACGGCTCTCAAATCCTGTACCATCCTATATGTACCATCTGATTTCTTTACAGGGAGTATCGGGGTATTGTGGGGTGACATACATGGTTCCAAAGTCCCATTTTTTAGTAATTTATCCACAATAGGTTTTAGACCTCTCCGGCCTTCTATAGATATAGGATATTGTTTAATTCTAATTGGCTTATGAGGGTCTGTTATTTGTACCTTGATGGGTTCCATATCTAATCTCCCAACATCTCCTTCCTTATACCATACTTGGGGGTCAATTTTTTCCTCATCAAGTTGGGTTAAGGTACATAAGTTAATATATAACCGATCTCCTTGGTTCTGAATAGTTAGGTTTAGTTTTAAAATCAAGTCCCTCCCTAATAGGTTATATTCTGCTTCTGGTAATAAAAGTAAATCATTTAAACAAATTTTTGTCTCTGTCTCAATCTCTACTTCTTCTAAGATGGGGACTTTGAAGGGTTCTCCTTTTGCACCTGTTACTGACATCTGGGCTTTTCCTTTTCCTACCCCTTTTGGGAGTTTCTGAATCGTTGACCTTTCAGCTCCAGTATCTACTAAAAATAAAAATTCTTCTTTTTGGGGACCTACTAATAGTTTTATCAAGGGCTCTGTTGATGTTGAGGTCCCCAGAAGATACAACCCCTAACACCCCTAATCCTCTTTGAACATTTTCTCATCCCATTCCCGTTTACGGCAGGTTTTCTGAACACGTCCCTTTTTGTTACAATAGTAACAGATGGGAGTTGTGGGTCTGTCTTGATGAGATTGTCCCTGGGGTGGCTGTTCTGGTCTCTTATCTTTTTTTCTCTCCCAGCTGAGTCTTACTCCTCTGACTTTCCCTCACTGCTGCTACAAAAATTCTTGCCTCTGCTTCTTGTTTTTCTTCGTCCCTCCTGACATAAACCTTTTGAGCTTCTCTTAGTAATTCTTCCAACCCTCTCTCTTGCCAGTCCTCTATCTCCACCCAGAGGTACTTCCCGTAAAGGATACAAAGACGCTCTGGGTGCTCAGTTTGGGATCCTCCCCTTAGAGTTGAATTCGACCCTGGGGCCGTAGGGGAAGTCATCAAATTTGGTGACGGTATTTGACGGGTAGCTGGATTATACGGGGGAGGTAAGTGATCTAGGGGGTCCCAATCCTTCTTTTCCTTTTCCATGTTGTCGTGGTTTAGCCCCAGCCGGCAACTAAGCACCACGCAGCCGCTCGCTCACTCTCCCTCCCACAGCGGGACGGGGGAGAGAATTAGGAAAAACCTCGTGGGTTGAGATAAACACGGTTTAATAGGACAGAAAGAAAGAAGGGAACAATAATGATAATACCAACAAAGGAATGTATAAGAACAAGTGATGCCCAATACAGAAATTGCTCACCACCCCGTGATCGACAGCCCGTCCCCGAGCAGCGATTTCCGCCCCCCCGGCCAACTCCAGTTTATGTACTGGGCATGATGTCGTATGGTAGGGAATATCTCTTTGGCCAGTCTGGGTCAGCTGTCCCGGCTGTGTCCCCTCCCAGCTCCCCGTGCACCCCCAGCCTGCTCGCTGGCAGGCCAGCACAAGAAGCTGGACTGTCCTTGACGGCTCAGCAACAACCCAAAACATCAGCACATTATCAACAGTTCCTCATCCCAAATCCAAAACACAGTCTCACACTAGATTCTGTGAGGAAAACCAGCTCTATCCTGGCTGAAACCAGGACACATGTGTTGCTCCCCTACGGTCTTATTTTTCCCTACTCCTGTTTTAAGATGAAAAATGCCCACACAGGCCTTTATCCATAAACTAGCATACTCGCTCTCCTCTTGGCAAAACGGTTCCTTAGAATTTACATACAGGTTTAGCGCCTGACAAACCCAATCCTCAAATGACCCAAATACAGGCCAAAAAAAACGTGGGGTCTCAAGGGGTTCTTTGGCCATTTTACCATACAATATTTAACTAATTTCTCTTTTGTCTTCCCTTTTCCAGGGCCCTTATTATTCCAATGTTTTAACATTATTCCTAATGGGATCTCCGGAGGTATTTTTAGTAATTCGCTCCCTTTCTTCTGGTCCTGGGTTCTCGATTTCGTCTGACCCATCTAGGAATTTTTACTGTGACAATTCCTACAGCCCTTGGTTACCAAGCAGAGTGTCTTGCAGGGGGTTTCAAACTTCCCACTCACCTATGGATCCTATAAAAATCGCTTCGGTCCTTCACCGGCCAAGTCCCTCGCGGGAGATTGGAACCGCGGTTAGAAGACCTCCACAATCGCTTCGGAACGAGGTTCCGTCTCAGTCACACTCTTACACACACAGGCAACCGAATCCCACCCAACCGAACGGTATACACCTTAAATACTTACAACCCCGTCGTCTTCGTTCGGATCTTCGCGCGCAGAATTACGGGCAAAATAAACTGCTGCAGCCGGCAAGGGAGCTCATAAAAAATCAAATTCTTTGCTTGCCCCTATTTGGGTTCAGGATGGTGTTAGTCCCGACCCGACCCGATCAGGAGCCACCAAATGGTGGGGCGCCCCTCCTAGATCAAGTCAGTATTCAGGAACCAAGACCATCCCGGACGAGTCCCCAGTTGTGATAAATGATTTAGTCCCAAACAGGATTCCAATTTAAGTTTGCAATTTATTAAACAAATAGAGGCAAGCAAACAGCGCTGGGTGCGTCGGGAGTCTCCGCTCCACCAAGACGCACACCTTCACTTCTTACAATTCCTTCCTTTATACTTCTCTAGGCTTCGTTTCTTGCCTTTCTCCGCCTTTTTCTTGGAAGATGACTCTTTCTTTAAGTACGTCACCACTTCCCCGGTCTGCGCATGCTTCATCTTTTTCTAGGTGGTCGTCCGGTGGTCGTTGGGAGGAAGATGCTCCTCTTCGTCAGTGCACTGTACGTGACCTCACCTGTGCAGGTGCTCCGTTATTCTACTTATATTATGCTACCTTATTTGGCTATACATTTTCTTGACATTTCTGCGGTTATTTACAACACTGGTTTGCACTAGTATATCAGGAACTAACTTACATATCAGGAGGCTACATAAGTTACACATATCAAGGGAGTTACCCAAACTATACTTATCAGGAAGTTACATAAAGACTACCACTCCCCTGCTTATGGTCATGCCCTACATATATTCCTTTATTTCAATATAAATGACATTTGCTTCAAGCTTATATTCACTAGATTTTCTTTACACGAATCGCTCATTCCTCACAGTTTCAGGGACAATGGAGCTTTTCTTAGTAGCGGGAAGAGCAAGAAACCTCCACAAATTACAGCTGGGAAGGTTCTGTCTGGATGTGAGAAAAAATAATCCTCACTGAGAGGGTAGTCTTGTGCTGCAAGAGATCACCCAGAGGGAGTCTGGATTATCCCATGGCTTTGTGTTTCAAGGAGCAGCTGGTGAGGGTGGAGAGCCATCAGTGAAGGCATAGAAATGCCAGGGTGAGAGCTAGGTGGGAAAGCAAGATGGCTGTCAGCAAGCTGAAGGGAAAGAGGTGAGGCATGGGACAGTGTAGGGCAGCCTGCATAGAGATGGCCAAGGGTTCTAGCAAGACCGAGAGGTCCAAAAGGACTGAGGTCTTTGTCGTCTTGACTATAGCAGCTGTCTCTACCACCAGGGCCAGTGAGACAAAACTTTATTCTTCTCTTCTCAGAAACTGCCTTCCCAGGACCTGGGCTCAGGGTTTGGCCTTGCCTGCTTCATAAAACGAACCAAGGGTTTTCTCAGCATTACAGCCACCTGTGCAGTGCCCTTGCCTACCTGCAGTCACCGTCTCCAAGTATCTGCTCTAATGAGTCAATGAGGAGCCTTTGGCAGTAATGGGTCTCATTAAGTCCCATTAATGCTTCAAGGTATTTTGGGGTTTGCTTCTGGCTTTGACTTCTTGAGAGGTTTGTTCAGTCTTCTCCCAGTATCTGAGGTTCACGGACTGAGCCCCAAATACACCATGGGGCTCCTTAAAACACAGAAAGCCCTAACAAGTCATGCCTCTTCCTGTAACGTTCTCCACGTCTGCAAGACTCGTATAGCTAATCTGAGTTGTTTCATAGCATGGTTAAGAAGGAAGATTTCAAAGTGCACCTAATAAAGTTATTTTTAATTTTAAAGGCGGTATTTTGTTAATTTCAGTTTAAAGAAGTGATAGAAGCATTATCCAACTGATATGGATCCTGAGTGTCAGGAGCATCTCCTGAGGAGGTCTGGACAGGTAGGAAAAGCAGTCCCTTGAGATCTGACACTGGGTGGACAACCTTGCTCCTCACCTCCCCAGACTCCCCACCTGTCGCTGGCCACCTGGGATTTACATCACTTTCCCTTCATCAGACTTCTCTGAACTCTGGGAGCTGAATGTTAGAGCTCCATTGCACCATCTCCCACCCACTTTCCTTAGAGGACTGGCTGCACACAGGCACAGAAGGATGTTTCCCATTTGCAAGCAAAGCAAAGTAAAGCACGATCAAGTGTCTTAAGCAATAAAACACTCCTCAACCATATACTAAGTACAAGCTGCCTCTAATGAGGTCGCCTTTCTACAAGGGATGATCTTACGAGAAATGTTTTAGATAGATAGATAGATAAAGGTAGATACAATTAAAAGAGTTGGCTAAAGATACCGTTATACTACTGAAAGACAGGCAGGCTTTTAGTCCCTGAAGCTCAAAGCAGCAGTGTGGGTGGGAAGTATCTGAATGAACAAAGAGTAAGGGAAGGAGAATAATGGAAAGGGCCTTTGTCTAGACAGTCTGCTGAAAACATTACTTCAGAAATGGTCATTGTATCAGCACAGGTGAAAATATATGAAAGATTAGAATTATTAACTACAAAAGACATTAACCACTTGATCCAGTGTGGCCTGGCAGCAAAGGCAGCCAGCAGTGTCCTGAAGTGTATAAAGAGGAGCCTCGCCAAAAGAGTGAGGGAAGTGGTTGTCTCCCCATGCTCATTGCTTGTTAGACCACCTGTAACCAATTATATCCAGTTTTAGGGCCCCAGTTCAGGTGTACTGATCTGGCTGGGATGGGGTTACCTTCCTTCATAGCAGCCTGTGTGGTGCTATGTTTTGCATTTGTGCCTTAAACAGTGTTGATAACACACCAGTGTTCTGGCTATTGCTGAGCAGTGTTTGCACTGTGTCAAGGCCTTCTCTGCTCCCTCCCAGTGAGTAGGCTGCAGATGGGCAAGAACAGCTGACCCCAACTGACCAAAGGGATATTCTCTAACGTACGACGTTGTGCTGAGCAATAAAAGCTGGGACAGAGGAAGAAGGAACTAGAATTTTTTTGTTACAGGAATCACTTCCTAGTTCACATGGAATCCCTTGCATAGCATTAGTAAAAGGCCTTAGACCTTCATAAGCGGTGAACTTCCACCTAGCTACTGATGAAGTTCTACTGAACTCTTACTTAGTCGCGTGAGGGAAGGCCCTGAAACTGGTGTAAATTAGAAAGATAAGATAGCCACATCCATCAGCAGAGGTTGCCTCATCGAGAAAAGAAAAAGAACGGCCCGCTTGGAGACAGTGAAAGGATCCAATGAGGAAAAAGGAGACCCCAGACCCAAATACTCCAACTGGACTAAACCGTCTCACAAGGGGAGGGGAGCTTAGACTGTAAGGGTATAATTGTCCAGAGAGTCTCTGGTTCGGGGTCCGTCTCCAGAGGCACTCAGCTCAAGCTGTTCTTCACCACTGTACCGCTTAATAAATTCAACTGGTATACGTCATGTCAGAGATTCTGCTTCAGGAAACCTAGGGTTGAGCCTGAGGGAAGAGAAAGCACCCAAGAGAGACTCTGTGTGTGTGTGTGTGTGTGTGTGTGTGTAGAGTCAAAAGGCGCACATGTCGGCTCACTGGAGTCTCCTGCTGCAAAGGGACTCCAGACCCAGCAGTTAAAGTCTCGGGTGGTGTGTGTGCAACTCCTTGATTGGTGTGTGAATGCTCAGGCAGCGGCTTCTCCATTAACGTTTTTTCATTCAAAGAGTCTTCTGTGTGGAGACTGGCTGGGCATCATTTTTGCTTGTGGGAGGTGGTGAGTGGTTGCCTTTGCGTTGCTTGTTATTATTATTGCTTGTTGATTTTTAAAAAATCTCTTTCTTTCACCTGCTAAGCTGTCTTTATCTTGACCCACAACTTTCCGTGCTTTATTTCTTCCTGTTCTCTCTCCTGTCCCAGTGGGGAAGGGGGGGAAAGAGTGAGCGGCTGCGTGGCTGCCGGGCTATTGGCCAGAGTCAATCCACCACATCAAGGAAGACGTTGACAACTGGGAGTGACTTCAGTGGGAGGCTGCCAAGATGCGCAGGGGCTGCAGCACTTGCCTGGGGAGCAGAAACTGAGGGAAAGGGCTGCCTTCGGCCTGGGAAAGGGAAGGTCTGGGGAACCTCATAGCAGCCAGCCAGTCCCTGCAGGGAGGTTTTCAGGAAGATGGAGCCAGTCTTGTCACCGTGGTGCTTGGCAGGACGATAATAGACGATAGTCAAATGTTGAAATAAGGAATGTTGAGGCTGGAGATAGGGACAATCTTTCTCTCCATAAGGGCATCCAAACATTGAAGCAGGTTTCCCAGAGATGTTTTCCTGTCTTTGTCCTTGGACATTTTCCAGCCCCCATGTGGCAAAGCCTTGAGCAAAGTGGTCTGACTCCGTAGCCGATTCTGCTGTGAGCATGAGGTTGGACTGGAGACCTACTGAGGTCCCATTCAGGAGAGTGGAAAACTAAATGATGCTGTGGTTCCTTCCTCTCTAGGTGTGCCCTTGATGACAGTAGGGAAAGCTGTCAGGTTCCCCGTGACCATGGAAGTAAGTCAGATGCTGGCATAGTCAGATCAGCTGAAGTTGTCTTCTCCTCCTCCAGGCAGTGTTGCTCAGATGCAGGACTGCTTCACAGGTATCCCCAAACAGCCCTGGTTATTTCCTTTGCTTCACCGTTCATTCCCTTTTCATTCTTTTCCCACCTCTCAAGTCCTGCTCTTTAACCATCCTTATCCCCACCCATGCAAAAAGCCAAGGACTTTTCACTGTTTATCCAGTGGCCCTGCATTTGCTCACTTTGAACCCTCCTTTGGTGTCTCTGCGGTGGTTACTGTGGTGCTTTCTACCTCGCATTGCAACTCAACTTAACGCTAGTACTCTTTTCTTCTCTGTAGTGTCCTGCAGCTACTTAAGTTCTGATCTTGTTAGAGGCACCACGACTCAGGATGGCCGTTGGCACGCATACTTTAAAAGCTGGACTGTTGGAGGTTCAGTCCAGAGGGACCTTGGCACACCTGGGATTTGGCCAGCAGAAACCTCAAGGTTTTGAAGGAAAAGCTCAGAAACAACTCCATGCAGCAGCATGGACAGGGACCTGACTGACTAAGGAGTGTCCTGAGCTGAAGTATCTGGGAACTGTGACAATGCCATATGAGTCAGTGGTTCTCACATTTCGAAAGGAGAGTGGAGTGTCTGGAGGAGGTCTGCCAACTTGAAGTGAAGGGCCTAAAGGATGAGCTGTGGGGAGAGTCTGAGGGAGCTGGGTGTCTGTAGCCTGCTGAAGTGGAGGCACGGGTTTACCTAGCAAGAGCCTGCACCTGCCTGGAGGGATAACGGAGCCAACCTGTTTTCTGCAGTCACCATTGATACGACAGAAGGAACAGCCACAAGCTGCCTCTTGGGAGCTTTAGGCTGAACCTCAGGAAAAATAAAATGGACTAGGAGGAGCGTTGCCATGATCTCCACCTTTGGAGCTCTTCAAGTTTCAGCGCCGCAAAGTCACGGCCAGCCTGGAGGCTGGACTAGAGACCCCCTCGCAGCAGTCTCTTTCCCAACAGGCCTGTGCCTTGCCACATGTCATATGAGAAGAGACTAAGCTGGAGGAGAGGGTCTCTACATCACAGGACAATTCAGGGTGGAAGGAGGGTCAGGAGGTCTCTGGTGTTGCACTGGCTCCAAGCAGGGCCAGCTCTGAGGTCAGACCAGCTTGCTCGCTAAATGCCAGAATCCGGAGAAAGAGTTTACACATGAACCAGGCATCTGTGCCGCCGTTACAGAAATGGAGACAAGGCCTTTGACCAGCTCCCTGAACACAGCTATTGGTACGTCATGCCCCCTGAGAACATCCATCCTCCCGGGAACATCCATCTTCTTGTCCAAAGGAGTGGGATCCTTATGCAACTATCCTGCCATATCTCCAGACCATGGGGTGCTTTACACTGTAAACAGAACTGAAGGAAAGCCTCTGACGTGGGTACTGTCAACTGAATTGCTAAAAGAGGGCAAGATGGAGGGATCTCGGAGCTTCCAGGTTCTTCCTGAAGATAGAAGGCCTCAGATATAGGAACAGAAGATAACAGTTTTGAACTAGCCTAGGCTTTAGATCATTTCACATGTGATGGCTCTGCTCCATCCTTTCAGTCATTGGCACCCAGAAACCTCATCTGCTTTTCCTTCCTCTCCTCCCAAAAGCTGATCAAGTGATGGGAAGAAAGGAAGGAGAAAGGCCCTAGGCCTCTGTGACTCACCTGGGCTCTGGCACTTGGAGGGCCACAGTGTCATCCATTGTACACCCCATAAAGAATCAAGCTGGGAAGTGACTCTTCACGTACAAGTGAACAAGGTCGATGGACAGGCAAGGCTGTGTCTGGAGACCAGTACACCTAGAGCATCGATCAAGCTGGGGCTGAAACTCAGGCCTGGTCTTCAATGGTCTCCTGGGCCCATGGACAGAGGTGTGGATGGAGGCCCCAGGTGAGGCTGATTAGGGTCCTGAAGGCCTGTGGATGCTCTCAGGGCCCTGACACTGCCCCCATGGGATCCCACCTGCCAGTGCCCTCAGTAGGCCAAGTTCTCATTCCCGCATGTGCAGGGTCTGTGCTCGGCTACTCTCCTTCCCCGCTTCTGTGCAGATCTGGGAGACCACAGTTTCATGCTGACTACAACCAAGGCTGAAACTGGTCTTCCCATCCCTGACCAACTTTTCCTCTTTTGGGAGTACAAGGTCCAGGTGAGCCTCAGACTGGGTGGCACAGTTAGAAGCTGACCCACACGCAACATCCTGTTGCATGTCCCATAGAGAACATCCACACATCTGACCTGCTCTGGTAGCAAGCAGGGCATCCTCCACTTCTCGCCTTCCCTGTTAGTCTCGCCTAAAGATGTTGTATCTCCGTCAGTCACAAAAGCTGTGGGAGCTGTCCTTTTCCATCTTGACTCTTGCTCCCCTAACGTCACAGCTTTGCGATGGCATGTTGTCCTCCTGCTGTCTGTGCTCCAGGCTGTGGGCTTTGGTGCACATTAGGCCTGTAGCACCTCAGATGTGGCACCAGGGCCAAGGGCAGATTTGTCACATGGACACCTGATACCAAAAGATTGGCCCTCTTTGTGTGGAAAGGCTTCACAGCCGATGTGTGCTGGAGTGGATGGCAGCAGGCAACATAATGATGAAGGAGGTTCTCACAACGAGAGCAAAAGCTGCAGTCCCCAAGACCAGACAGAAAACGGCCTTGGGCTGTGCAGCCCTGGCAGGAGAGGGGTTTGTTGTCCCAGGTGACTCTTGCAGCAATGAGTGGGGCCTGTGACAGAGGTGAAGCCGATCTCCAAGAAGGACAAGCTGCTGCTGAGAAAGTCCCCGGGGGAGGACAGCCTGTCATCCAGCCACACTGTGGACATCATGCTGGGGGCTGACTGGCTAGATAGCAGCTCTGCAGAGAAGTACCTTAGGGTCCTGGAGGGCAAGCAGCTGAGCATGAGCCAGCCAGGCAGCCTCGCAGCAAAGGCCAGCAGCCTCCTGGGCTGCATTAGGAAAAGCATTGCCGGCAGATGGAGGGAAGTTAACCTTCTCCTCCACTGAGCACCGGTGGGCCACATCTGGAGTGCTGTGTCCAGTGCTGGGCTCCCCAGTGCAAGAAAGTTGTTGACCTGCTAAAGCAAGGCTATCAAAGGGCCACAAAGCTGATTTAAGGGACCGCAGCATCTTCCATAGGACGGAAGGCTGAGAGGTCTGGGACCGTTAAGCCTGGAGAAAAAATTGCTCAGGAGTGTGGAGTAATAGGGCACGGACTGTGGCAGGGCTTCAGGCCAAAGATCTTTATTGTTAGCGTAGCGTGCTTTTTATACAAATACAGCCCGTTCACGCACCTAAAAGTGCTACCCGGTTGGCTATTGCTTTAAGTCCACGCGACTCTCACAGAGGCAGGATTGGTCGCCTCTGTATGTCCACGCGCTCCTTTGCTTCTTCTTAGTTGTTTACCACAGCTCCTTCTCTTCAAGGTTGAGCCCTGCAGGTGTCCGGCTGTTTACCAGCTTCTCAATGCCACAGCTCCTTCTCCTTAAGGTCGAGCCATGCAGGGTGATCCCAATATCAACCCCTTTTTGTTTATCTATAAACAAAACCTGATGGTTCATTCGCAACCCGAGGACTGTGAGGAAGATAGACCATCTGTACACTCTTCTATCGTCCTGCACCACGAACTCAGCCCAGCAGTCGGTAGGTGCCAGCTTTACGTGGGCGTCCCCACGGAGGCAACGGTGGCCTTGCCGTACACCGGCCCACTGCCCTTTGGGAAATCCCGGTATTTATACATTTGCAGAGGAACGAGTTTCGACACACGTGGCCAGCGAGTGTCAGAACACGCCTTGGTTGCCACCTTTCAACACAGAGAGCCTATGGCATACGCGCCCGCTGGCCAGACGTGCTGCACGTGCCCCAGCCACCCTGTCTGTTGGTTCGTAGGCTTTGTTCACGCGGCATATTACCATAATCCAGCAGTCACATATCAACCATGCTCAAGCCAATAGCAGAATGTTACAAGGCAAACAAAATTGTGAATTGTGCTTTATATTCCTCCGTTACTGCATGTCTTCCCCATCCTCCCCTAACCTTGATCAACTTTCTTATCTCTTGGGCTGTTTTCTCTCACCCAGCATAGTATCTGTTTCTTTCCCAGCCGTCCATTTTCTGATATTCTAACTGCAGTTTTCTCACAGGCCAAAATTCCATCTGTTAACCCCTCCGTATGTATACGATAATTGGCGATAATTTCCATTTCTGCCGACAAGCTAACTATTGCTTTTTCTAGCTGAGATAAACGTCTGAGTCCCAAACAGGATTCCAATTGAAGTTTACAATGTATTACATTATATACATTAACCACTCTGCTAGACTTAGGCTTGCGGTCATACAAGGATACGTAGGACAGAAGGTTACACTTCATCACACGAATCAGATGAACATATTTCACATAGCTGTACTACTCCTCGTGATGGGAAAAGCGCCCGTACAAAGCTATGATAACCTTTATTATATCTCACCAAGGGATTTGTAGTTATAGAGTGCTTTGCCCTAAAAGCTTTCCATGTTCCTCTAATGATACCGCTAATTTCAGTCTGATTAATTATCTGTGTTATAAATGATTTAGTCCCAAACAGGATTCCAATTCAAATGTACAATTTATTAAGCGAATAGAGGCAAGCAAACAGCGCTGGGTGCGCCGGGAGTCTCCGCTCCAGCAAGACGCACGCAGTACAGTTCCTGTTCCTGGTTTATATCCTGTCCGTTAATACATATTCATGAACAGGCGTGTCTTCTTTGGCGCATGCCCTCTTCTCCTTCTAGGATCTTCTCGAATCTTCCTCAGCGTGATCCTGTTCGCTAATACATTTTCATGAATAGGCGTGTCTGCTAATACATATTAATGAACAGGCGTGTCTTCTTCAGAGCGTACCCTCTTCTCCTGCTAGAGTCTTCTTGAATCTTCCTCAGCGTGCCCCCAGGATGACCCCAAACCGTATGCATGCACTTTCTTTACACAATACTATGCGGTCAGTGGTCAAACTGGTTTGAGCTGATATACCAGCCAAGTAGTTTAACTTTCTCCTGTAAAATACCCCTTTTTATGGTGCAGGAGAAATCCATAAAAGTCCAGAAGGTTACACTTCATCACACGAATCAGATGAACATATTTCACAATCCCCCATCTTTTTCTTTATAGTATTGATTCGTGTTTTCGTTTCCAATTGAGTACTGCAGATATCTGCATTCCTTGTATAACCGAGTAGATTAATCTAGTAACAATTCCCCACATATCCCCAATACAACTATCCCGATTTTAGTAAGCCAATCACCACCCATAAAATCTCCCCAAAATCCTCCTAGATTGATTCCATTCCAAGTTTATCTCTCAGGAGGCCATTCGTTATACACCTGGACTCCTAGTCGCTCTCCCTAATTTATGGGTAACAGGAAAAAACTAGGTTTTATTGTTGATTACACGTACGGGCTGTACAATTAGAAAAGGTCCTCAGTTTTCCATTTTTCTGGGGTAAACCCCAGCTGGACTTGTTCCAATATTGACTACAGTTATTTGCCGTAGTCAGAGTCAAGGAACTCACCCCAAGTAGAACTAGAAGAGGTCCGGTCAGGGCCATAGTGGTCGGCGGTCACAGCCCAAAGGGGTTGCAGCCCTTGGCAGACCCTTTTTAAGCCGCAACACCAGTTCCCCTCCGGTCTTGCCCTCTTCCTTCCTTTAAGGGAGTGCTTTCTTAGTACCCAAATTAATTGAGCACTGCTTGTGAAGGCCAGAGCTTTGCTAGATCAGTGGTTTGTCCAGACCTGAGCACTTGCCCGAGCCTGGCGATCCTCTTTATTTGCAAGGCTTTATGGCTACAGAAAACTGCCAGTTAGCCTGCAGTTCTTACAAATAAACACCACCTTCTACACCAAGGACAAATTCTAGTTCCAGCTCCTTTTTCCTGTTCTTCTTTTGCCAACAACTCCTTCCGATGATACTCGTTTGGAGTACCCATTGTTGTTTCCTATTACCCTTTCCCATTGTTTTCCAAACTTGGGGATTACTTATATTGCTCTCCATAGCTTCCCATGGCCATCGTTCACCTCGATTTGTTCCACCACAAACGTAACAATTAGTTATATTCAATGACTTAGCAATGTTTTCAGCAAGATTTACAAGTAGATTTTTAGCAACTGTGGGAATTTCATGTTTCACTCCTGTTTCTATTACAGGAGTAGCCGCAATAAAATTCCCACAGCAATTTAGTCAGATGTGACCTTCCACTCCTTCCCTGGACCTTTCACTCGCGACACATGTGTCCATCCTTTTTCAGCAGTTCTCACAGCTGTTTCTGTAGTGAATAAAACAAGGAAAGGTCCTTCCCAGAGGGGAGATAGGTTTCCTTCTTTCCATGTTTTTATCAGAATTTTATCTCCTGGTTCTAACTGATGAATTGCAAATCCTAAAGGTGGTGTTTGGGCCACCATCCCAATCTCTCTTCATTCTTTTAATCTTTTTCCAATGGTAATTATATCTTGTTGGATACTATGATCCTCAATTACATTGTTCCCCAGAGGCATTCCTTGAAAATAAGGCATGCCATAGAACATTTCATATGGCGATATTCCAGTCTCACTGTATGTTTTCGTTAAGTGCCAATGGTAAACGTTTCGTCCAGGGCATTTGTGTCTCAATCATTAATTTAGCCAATTGTTGTTTTATTGTTTGATTCATTCTTTCTACCTTCCCCGAGCTTTGTGGGTGCCACAGAGTGTGGTATTCCCACTGAATACCTAATGATTGACATAATAGTTTTATTATTTTAGAAGTAATGTGTGTGCCCTGGTCAGAATCAATGTACTGGATTATCCCATATCTAGGTATCAAATGTTCTAATAAAATTTTTACCACCATCTGTGCCATAGCTCGTGCTACAGGGTACGCTTCTACCCACTGTGTTAAATGATCTACTATTACCAATAAATATTTTATCCTCCCTACCTTAGGCAATTCAGTGAAATCGACTTGTACTTTCTCAAAAGGTCTGTAAGCTGTTTTTCTCCCTCCCGTGGCTGCTTGTCGAAACACTGTCTTATTTACCTTTTGACAGGTTAAGCAACCTTGTGTAATTTGCTTTGCTATTTCAAAAATTCCAATACAACCAAATTGTTTAAGAAAATGATCACTTAACGCTTTTGTACCCCAATGTGTTTGTGCATGCAAACGTTCTAATAATCGCCTGGTGTAGGCTTTTGGCAGCATTTCTCGCCCATCGGGCAGTGCCCATTTTCCTTGTTCTAATTTAGCTCCTATTTTCTTCAATTTTGTTTGTCCTTCTGGGGTAAACTCCTTCTCTCTTTCCTCTCGTCCTTCTTTGCTGGTGTCCTCCTTTGTTTGTATGACATTAATTTTGGCAACTTTAGTCCTCAAGGCTGCTTCCTGGGCCTCTTTAGCTGCTAAGTTATTTCCTCTAGTTCGGTAATCACCAAAAGTCCCTTTTGGTGTCCCCTCACATGTACCACTGCTATCTCCTTTGGTTCTCTTAACGCCTTTAAAATTTTTACTATTAATTCTTGATGTATTAAATTCCTCCCGTGAGTATTAATCCAACCTCTTTCTTCCCAAATTTTTCCAAAAGTGTGGACCACCCCATATGCGTATTTAGAATCTGTAAATACAGTCCCGCTTCTTCCTTTTAATAATTCCAGGGCCCTACATAGGGCATACAGCTCACAAGCCTGAGCTGACCATGATGGACTCAGAGGTCCTGATTCCACAATTTCTAAGTCCTTATTAATTATTGCATATCCCGATTTTCTCTTCCCTTCTACCACTCGGGAGGAGCCATCTATAAACAGCGCTTCTCCATTTTACAACTCAGCATCTCTTAGATCTGGTCTCACCTTAGTCTGGGTCTCAATTACCTCTAAACAGTTATGTTGTAATTCCTCTGATGGTTCTCCAAACAAAAATTGTGCTGGACTCTGAGCAGAAGTCACCCTCAGTTCTAAGTCAGGGGAGTCTATTAGTATTGCTTCATACTTTAGGGTCCGGCTGTCCGTTAACCATTTTTCCGCTTCTTGTTGTAAAACATTTCTGACATTGTGTGGGGTATACACTTTTAAAGGAGCACTAAAGGTAATCTTCCTAACTTCCTCTATTAATAATGCTGTAGCAACCAAAGCTTGGAGACAAGCAGGCCATGCTCTGCTTACTGGATCAAGTAACTTAGAACAATGCCCCATGGGTTTTTTGGATTCCTGCCCAGTCTTGAGTAAGAACTCCATATGCTGTCTGGCTTGATGTATTCACAAAGAGATAGAAAGGTTTTTCTAGATCTGGGAGGCTCAATACAGGTGCTTGTATTAATGCCCTTTTTACTTCCTCAAATCTCTGATCATCTTCAATAAACCACTTAAGTTGGTTATTAGTTAATTTTTCATATAAGAATTTTACTTTATCACTATAATTTTCAAGCCATGGTCTACAATATCCTACTAATCCCAGTATTTGCCTAATTTCCGTTTTAGTCTGTGGGGGTCTTAAGGATAGAATCCCAGATACCCTATCAGGATCTAACTTCTTCCTTCCCTTACTCAGCCAATGTCCTAAATATTTTACTTCTTGTTCTACAAACTGTAGCTTTGATCGGGACACCTTTAATCCCTTTTCCCCTGGAAAATTTAACAATTTAATGGTGGTTTTTCGGATCCCCTCTTCAGTTTCTCCTGCTACTAATGAATCGTCCACATATTGCAATAATTTTACCTCCTTAGGTATTGTGAAATCTTGTAGAATTGTTTCTAAAGTTTGTCCAAATAGATTTGGTGACTCCGTAAACCCTTGTGGTAACACAGTCCATCTTAATTGTTGTTTTTGTCCTGTTTCGGGGTCCTCCCACTCAAAGGCAAAATAATCTCTGGATGCCTCATCCAGAGGACAGGCCCAAAAAGCATCTTTCAAATCTATTACACTATACCAAGTATGTTTGGGAGATATATGACTCAATAAAGTATAAGGATTTGCCACCACAGGGAATTTAGTGATTTTTCGCTGATTTACAGCTCTTAAGTCCTGCACCATCCTGTATGACCCGTCCGGCTTTTTTACGGGAAGAATGGGCGTGTTACGAGGTGACATACATGGTTCTAGGGTTCCTTTTTCCAAAAGTCTGTCAACTACAGGTTTTAATCCTTTTCGACCCTCCATAGGTATAGGGTATGGCTTGATTCTAATTGGGCGGTGCGGATCTATTATTTGAACGCTTATGGGGTTCATTTTGTCTTTCCAGTTTCCCCTTCCTTATACCACACTGAGAGGTTAATAGCTTCTTCATCCTCTTGTGTTAAAGTGTATAATTTAATCTGCAATTTGTCCCCTTGACTCTGAATGCTCAAGTTTAACTTCAAAATCAAATCCCTTCCTAATAAATTGTATTCCGCTTCAGGGAGCAAAAGTAAATCATTAAGACAAATTTTCTTTTCTGTTTCTACTTCTACATCTTTCAATATATTTACTTTAAAAGGCTCTCCTTTTGCTCCTGCTACTGACACATAACTCTTCCCTTTTTCTATTCCTTTTGGAAGTTTTTGAATGGTTGACTTTTCGGCCCCTGTATCCACTAAAAATAAAACTTCCTCTTTATGGGGACCAATTAATAATTTTATCAAGGGCTCTGTTGATGTTGAAGTCCCCAGAAGATAGAGCCCCCAACACCCCTAATCTTCTTTGAACATCTTCTCATCTTGTTCCCGCTGACGGCAGTTCTTCTGAACATGTCCCCTCTTGTTACAGTAGTAACAGACGGGAATTGTAAATCTTCCTCGATAAGGCTGTCCCCGGGGTGTCTGCTCTATTCTTTTTTCCCTTTTCTCTCCAGGAGTCGTCTTATTTTTCTGACTTCCCCTTACTGCTGCTACAAAAATTTTTGCTTTTGCTTTTTGTTTTTCTTCGTCCCTCCTAACATAGACTTTCTGGGCTTCTCTAAGTAACTCCTCTAATCCTCTTTCTTGCCAATCCTCCAATTTTTCTAATTTCCTTCTTATATCCCCCCAGGATTTAGCTACAAATTGTGTTCTAAGGAGTGCGGTCCCAGCCACTGTATTCGGATCAATTCCAGAATACATTGGTAGGTTTTTCCTCAACCTCTCCAACCATTCTGTTGGAGATTCGTCTTTCCCTTGTTGTTCATTAAATGCTTTAGTAATGTTTTGCCCTCGGGGAACCGCTGCCCTTATTCCCTGTATGATTAACGTTCTCAAATCCCTCATATTTTGTCTTCCTGGGGGTTGTTGATGATCCCAGTGGGGATCCACATTTGGCCACTTCTGATCTCCCGGGGGTCCTGCCTGACTCTGTCTTTCCCAAATTCTCATTCCAGCTTGTCTAATCATTCCCCTTTCCTCAACAGTGAATAGGATCCCTAAAATGGACTGTATTTCTTCCCAGGTATAAGTATTGGGGCCTAGGAATTGGTCCAATTTTTCAGCTACTCCGAGGGGATCATCTAATAGGGTCCCCATTTCTTTCTGGAAATTTCTCACGTCTGTGGTATTTAACGGGACTGCCACAAACCCCATGCCTCCCTGATTGCCTCCGAGGGGTACTTCTCGTAAGGGATATAGAGAAGCTCCCTCAGATACAGCAGTCCTACTTCTCGTACATGCAGCCGGAGGTCGATCTAATTCCGGTGCTGTTGGTGGTGGAGATAGGGGCAACGGTGGTACAGAGAGAGGTACTACGGCCACCGGAGGGGGAGCCGCCGCCGGAGATGGATTATTAGAACATGGAGGCGGTAGGTTATCCAGTGGCTCCCATTTATCATCTTTTTCCTTTTCACTTTTCCCCTCTTCTTCTTCCTCAAACTTTTCATCTGTTTTTAATGTAAGTATTGAGGCTGGAAAAGAATGTAAAGTTCTGTCCCATAATCCTGCATAATCACTTTCCTCCTGACTAAAAGGTTCCTTTGAATTAACATATATATTTAAGGCCCGGCAGACCCAGTCTTCAAAAGATCCAAAACCGGGCCAAAAGACATGTGGTCTCAAACGTTCTTTTGGCCATTCTACCATACAATATTGAACTAATTTTTATTTACTTTTTCCTTTTCTGGGGCCCCTATCATTCCAATTTTCAATCATTATTCCTAATGGACTCTCCGGAGGTATTTCTAGTAATTCGCTCCCTTTCTTGTGGTCCTGGGGTCTCGATTTCGTCTGACCCATCTAGGAATTTTTACTGTGGCAATTCCTACAGCCCTTGGCTACCAGTAAGAGTGTCTTGCAGGGGGTTTAGGACCTATCACCCACCCACGAATCCTATAAGAATCACTTCGGTCCTTCACCGGCCAAGTCCCTCGCGGGAGATTGGAACCGCGGTTAGAAGACCTCCACAATCGCTTCGGAACGAGGTTCCGTCTCAGTCACACTCTTACACACACAGGCAACCGAATCCCACCCAACCGAACGGTATACACCTTAAATACTTACGACTCCGTCGTCTTCGTTCGGATCTTCGCGCGCAGAATTACGGGCAAAATAAACTGCTGCAGCCGGCAAGGGAGCTCATAAAAAATCAAATTCTTTGCTTGCCCCTATTCAGGTTCAGGATGGCGTTAGTCCCGACCCGACCCGATCAGGAGCAACCAAAAGGTGGGGCGCCCCTCCTAGATCAAGTCAGAATTCAGGAACCAAGACCATCCCGGACGAGCCCCCAATTAAAGTCTTCTCGAATCTTCCTCGGCGTGCCCCCAGGATGACCCCAAACCTTATGCATGCACTTTCTTTACACAATACTATGCGGTCAGTGGTCAAACTGGTTTGAGCTGATATACGAGCCAAGTAGTTTAACCTTCTCCTGTAAAATACCCCTTTTTATGGTGCAGGAGAAATCCATAAAAGTCCAGAAGATTACACTTCATCACACGAATCAGATGAACATATTTCACACCTCTAAGTATGGATCTGCATGTGGCCCACAATCTAGTAATGTTTCTTGCATATGGACCACCCCTGATCATAAAAGACGTTTTAAACAATGGGTGAAGAGACCCCATTATACCATGTCATTGGAACCAGACAGGCTATGGAATTGTATAAACAAGATAAATTGTTACAATATGGATGATTATCTATGGATACCGTTTGCCTCAGACCTCCATCACGCCTTAAGAAGTATATGCCTGTGCCACAATTACAGTGCTCCAATCCCTAGCTTACAGACAGCATGTCAGATAGAATCCTCTAAACACATGGCTAGTAAATGTAGGATTCCTTCCCAACATTATAAAAAACGGACGCAAGACTCATGAGCCAGTAGTAAAGAGCACAAGTACCACTCTAATGTATCCTGCACTGCTTGAGACCGTATGGGTATGTTCTAATGAAGAGATATCAGATTACAGTCAACCCTATTGGGATGGGTTAGAATGCACTTTAGGAATTCCACAAGTTTATCTCCCATAATAGCTTTTAATCATACTCAGGAGTCATTCACTGTAGTCATTAATGAAACCAAGAGGGTACAGAACAAAGAGAAATGTATTGCCCTCCGTGTCACGGCCAAGCTATTATACAGCAGGGATGAGAGTAAGCTTAGCAATGGGATTGTTTTGGACTTCTTCGGCTGTGATAATTGAAAATTGATTATATCTAGAAAATCTACCATGGCAAGGAGAGACTCTAGCTAATTGTATGCAGCCAGCCAGCAAGGCTAAGCAACACCCAGCTTGTACCCACGAGCAGCCTCACAGATGACTTTAGAAAATCAATTAGCATTGAATATGGTACTACTAAAGGAGAACAGCGTTTGTGGATGGCTGAATAACACCTATCCTGGCAAAACCTGCTGTCAATTCCAAATGTGTCCGCTACTCTGCATCAAGCTAGAGATGAAATGCAAAAAACTGTGGACCAAACCCATGAGCTCAATGAGAAGATGAAACCAAGCAACTGGCAATGAACGAGGTGGATTTAAAATATTTTCAGTTGGCTCAGATTAAAAGTTAGTGGATGGGATCATAGTCTAACCCAGTATGTATTAATGTTTATCATAATTGTTATTGTTATTGTCCGTATTTGATTGTCACGTGTGAAATCTATGATAACTAGAGCTGTAACCATGCGTGTTAAGAGGATCCACATCTATGATCCTGAATACATCCCTTTAATACCATCCCCTATTATAAATTGCGACGAGCGAGGGAAGGCAAGCAGTCGACTCAATATGAGTGATAAGGCAAGCTTCAACTTTATTGCAAAACCTTACACATATTTATACACTAAGTTCTACCTTATGCATACTTGTCTTACAATCATTGGCTTAGCCCTAAAGATTGCATTATCATACTCCTCCTACTTGCAGTTACTGCTACGTGGTCCGGGTTCCATCCTGTTTTTCTTATACAGTGCTGCTTCTTAGCTGTTTACCACAGCTCCTTCTCCTCAAGGCCGAGCCCTGCAGATGTCCAGCTGTTTACCAGCTTCCCAATGCCACAGCTCCCTCTTCTCAAGGCCGAGCCGTGCAGATATCTAGCTGTTTACCAGCTTCTCAATGCTGCAGCTCCTTCTCCTTAAGGTCGAGCCGTGCAGAGTGATCAAAACATCTCCCCCTTTTTGTTTTTGTATAAACAAAACCTGATGGATCATTCGCAACCCGAGGACTGTGAGAAAGATGGACCCTCTGTACATTCTTGTATCGTCCTGTGCCATGAACTCAGCCCAGCAGTCGGTAGGTGCCAGCTTTACGTGGGCGTCCCCACGGAGGCAACGGTGGCCTTGCCGTACACTGGCCCACTGCCCTTCGGGAAATCCCGGTATTTATACATTTGCAGAGGAACGAGTTTCGACACACGTGGCCAGCGAGTGTCGGAACTCACCTCAGTTGTCACCTTTTAACACAGGGAGCCTATGGCGTATGCGCCCGCTGGCCAGACGTGCTGCACGCGCCGCAGCCCTCCCGTCTATTGGTTCGTAGGCTTTGTTCACACGGCATTTTTTCATAAATCGGCAGTCACATATCAACTTATGCTTAAGTCAATAGCAGAATATTACAAAGCAAAACAAATCTAGCTGTACTACTTCTAGTGATATAAACTACTCCTAGTGATAGAAAAAAGGTACTTGTATAAGGGTATGAAGACCAATATTATATCTTACCAAAGCATTTGTAGTTAGAGGACACTTTGCCTCAAAAGCTTTCCACGTTCATCTCATGATACCGCAAATTTCAGTGTGATTTACCCCTACTTTTTCTTTTGACTGAGGTGGCATCCAGATTGCGATGACACCTGATAGTGTCATGATGTGTCCAACGATGACGATGGCGACTGCCGCACCCATGGCCTCACCCACTTCGAGGCACCTGCAAAGTGGGTAAAACCATGGGTAAAACCATGGGTAAAACAGCCACCACCGTCAACCTCGTCCCCTGGTTAGCAGTTGAAAAGGTCCTTTCTCCTTCCTCAAATAATTTAGCACATATAAGGCTTTATTCAAACGTTCTTAGGGTAATGTGGTAGCCTCTCCCCCTTTTTGTTTTGAGCGTGATTATCTAACAAAGCTCATTCATTGGGTGTGTAAGATACTTGTTGGAGTTATTCGCTAGCCAAGCATTCTTTACTACCTTTTGAACCATTCCTTGTAGACAATGCAATAAACATGGTACAATAAGCATTAGTATTAAGATAACAAGTACTATAACAACTGCCCCTTTTATTAAGTCTTGTAACCATCCACTTAGGCCCAAACTTGACAGCTATGATTCGAGGTTTAGTGAACTTGTCTGTAACCTGTCTGTTAAGTCCTTCAGTTTTTGTAATTGTTGAGTTACCGACTGTGATGTATCTGTTAAATTCATACAACACATGCCATCAAACTCCTCACACCCGTGCCCTTGGGCCAAAAGTAGGAAGTCGATAGCTGCCCTATTTTGCAATGTCGCATGCCTTATTGAGTCAGTTTCCATTAACAAAGCACCGAGTGTTGCAGAAGTAGCATTGGTTTGTTTCGCTAGCCAACATCCCAATTTATTTAAAGTGGTTAAGCCTTGGGCAGCAGCGACCCCAGGGGCAAGGAAAGAGGTTAGTATGGTTTTGTCCGCAGTCCAAAAATCCAGTTGGTCATTGCACTCTTCCTGATATTTTCAAATCTGTCATCTTATTCTATGCCGTGGGGTAAGGTTCAATATCATAGAAGTGTTGGGAGTTAACAATGTTAGGTGCCCCAATGTGTAAGGACCACCTCTCAAACGGGAGGGAACACCGTGCCATGCACGATCACCACAAATCAAGAATATTCCTTTAGGGAGTCTCATTGGGACAATAGTAGAGCGCGAGATGTTGCTCGTTGTATAATTACACCAATTGGTAGCATTCTGAAAAATGGCTAACGTGGGGTTTACATCCTGTGACCTGGTATCGTCCTGTCCTGTATAATTAAAATATAAACAGGTAGGGGCTGTCATGCATCCTAAAATACCCAACTCCTGCGGTTCCAACAACTCCTGTGGTCCGTGTGTCATCCATCCGTCCCACTTATCCATAGCTGCAGAGGTGTTCGTTATTTTTTAAAAACAAGGTTAGGTCAGGGGTGGTCTTCTTTACCACCATTGTCGAATCATAGTCCCCTAAGGGCAGACCAACTAAGCATGTTGTAAACAGATTCTCAGCAGTGGATATAGATAAGCAAAGGTGGCCTTGGCCCGTTTGATTAGCTAGTGTAACCCAGATATTTTTTCTTGGTTGAACGGAAAACCACGCCTGAACCTGGCATATCAAACACGTGACTATCAGACTCACGAACAACGGGATTTGCGTCCTGCGTCGGTAAAGACTGTCATCCCATTCACTGGGGTCTCCGATCACATAGGCATTTCTTCAAACTGCTGATTAGCCAACAGTGACAATAATCTATCGGACGGATAGCTATTTGTAACCTGTTCTAAAAAATCAGAGATTGCGATCTGAAACTCCAGAGAACTGGCTAACAACCAATCTAAGTACTTTTGAGATACAGGAACATAAATTATTACAGGTTCTAATCCAGATATTTCTACAATTCCTTGTCTTCCCTTAATAATGAGTTGTGCAAATAATTCATATCTGGTGACCACTATTTTTCTGGGTTGATAGGAGAGAAAAACCCATTCTAATACTTTCAAACTGTTTGCTGTATTTCCTAACTGTACGGTCAATCCTAGTGGATATTGCCGTTCCCCTCCTGAATTAACTATCATAAGCGAGATACTCTCAGTCGGTGAACATCTGTGAGCATAGGTTGTTGCTATCTTCTCAGTAATTTTCTGCAAAGCCTGGTGTTGATCCTCGTCCAGTTGACGTCGCTCTGGAGCCTCCACCGAAGACTCCAGGAGCGGCATCAATGGCCTCAGATCATCATTAGTAATTCCGCAAATATTGCGAACCCACTGTATATCCCCCATTAATTTTTGGACATCAGAAAGATTTTCTATTTTCGCCTTAATCTTTATTTTTTGTGGGTGGACCACTGCCCTGGTAATAATCCAGCTCAAATATTGCCATGGTTCCTTCTTTTGAATTTTTTTCGGTGCTATTTTTAAACCCCGTTTTCCTAAATAGTGCTCTAAGTGCTGTAAAATGTGGTCTGCATTCAATTGTGTCCCTGCTATTAATATATCAACTATATAATGATACGTTATTAAATCTGGATACTTTTTCCACACCGGTTCTAGAGCCCATGCCACAAATGTCTGACACATCGTAGGTGAATTTTGCATTCCTTGTGGTAACACTACCCAATGATACTTTTTGCTAGCTCTCCTTTATTTACCGATGGTACCATAAAGGCAAACTTCTCTGCATCCTCAGCTGCTAAGGGAATGGTAAAAAAGCAATTGAAATATACTCTTCGATTCCCTGCAAAAGAAATGATACATTTGTGACAATAATTACGACGACATAGAACAAACCCACAACACCGTTTTACAAATATGGCATATTGAAGTTCCTGCTCTTGAACGTCCGGGGAGAGCCGCTGAGACAGTCAACGAGCCGTCATTCCGCATACAAAAGAGTGAAAGCATCAGCTGGCGGTACGTCGGAGTTGACTGCGTCCGTGGGACGTGTGACAAGGTCTTCAGGTCTTACTGCCGGCCGTACCGACCTGGTCGGTACCCACTTCGCTCCGTCCCCTCCCTCTCTGCCAAAGTCTCTTGTCTCATGCCTCGCCAATGTTGGGCAGGGTCGGATCTTGACTTGGGGGAAGGATCATCCCAGGCAGCCCCCTCCTGTTGCGGCACGCACGGGTCAGGAGGCGGGGGCCAAGGAGGACTCGCCACCTCCGTTGGTTGCGTTAGCGGGGGCGGGGGGCGGGCGGGGTGGGGGGGGAGGCGGGCGGGGGTTGCTCGTTCTCACCATTCCCAGCTCGGCCTCCCTTCTCTCCCGGGGCTGTGGCAGCGGCAGCTGCTGCCGCCGTCCGCTCTGATTTTATCCCCTTTATAGAGTCTCTGACTAATCGCCAGGTTGTTAGCACTTACGCGGCCGTATGATCCTCTTTAGAGGCTGCCTCAAACACCAATTTCCCTGCTTTCTCCCAGGTAGGTAACTCAAAAGCTGTTGCAGAGTCTGCTGCTAGCCCCTGGCTCTTCAAAACAGTCTCGAATAGCAATCGCCACGTTGTTGCTAGCTCCGCTGCTTGCCCATCTCCTTTCGAGACTCACCCCATTGATCTTTCACATGGGCACACAGGGGAACACTGAGTACATTGTTCTGGGCAACGTTGTCCCGTCTTGCCCTCACATACATCATCGTAGATCTGTTTCTCTGACTTATTTATGCAGCCGGTTTACTCGGTGCATCTGGCACCTCAGGAGGTGCAGTCAGAGTCGCTGAAGGTCCTGGACCCTCTGACTCAGTTAAAAAGGGATTGGTTGAAGACGGTTTAACAGCCTCCTCCATATCAGCTGCAGCTTTTCTCTCTGCCTTTAAGGCTTTTAATGTGGTTAACATCAACTTCCATGCCGTCACTAACTCTGCGGTGGTTTTATCTCCATTCCCAATATGTTCCTATAACATTTTTCCTATCTCCTCCCACGTCTCTGCCTTAAACGCCACGGACGCATCGGGGGGGTACCCTTTTTGGCACCAAATTAGAAGCCTTCTAAGTGTATATTCATCATATTTCAGTCCTCTCTTAGAGAGCATATGTGGCAGGAGTCTGACCATCGCCCCTTCTTCATGTGATGCGTTCTGCCTTTAGTTCTTTTAATGTCTCTAGGATCAACCTCCAGAGCGTCGTAAATTTTATACTGTCTTTGTTGCCTGTGCTATTCACTTTTCAGTTTTATATCTTTTCATGCAATTAATAACATCTCTCCAAGATTTCATTAATTTTTTTTGCTGATTTATCATCATCGATTACTAGATCCCACAATCAATCTCCATAAGAACGCCACTCGTCTACTTCAAACATACTTTCAGGGTCTTTAAAAGACCCTTTCGCTTTCCCTAACGTAATTAACCCAGCCAGATCTTTTAATTGGCTTACTCCCCGCTTTTCTAAAAAGCATTTTAAGATTTCGAACGCTACCTCTATTTCCATTGCGCGCTATGTTGACCTTCTTAATTATCCGGTCAATTATTTTTGCAGCCTTTTCCCATGGGTAGCCTTCTTTCGGACGGCGAACCCCTTCTTAATTATCCTGGGTTCAAGCACGGATCAGGCGCGCCGCGGCAGCGTCCGCCGATCTTCTGCTCCCTGGTCGCTGCTACCAGTGCTTCTCCGATCTCGCTGTCCGGTGAAAAACAAGGATGGGGTCCCTGTTCGGGCGCCACTTGCGACGAGTGAGGGAAGGCAAGCAGTCGACTCAATATGAGTGATAAGGCAAGCTTCAACTTTATTGCAAAACCTTACACATATTTATACACTAAGTTCTACCTTATGCATACTTGTCTTACAATCATTGGCTTAGCCCTAAAGATTGCATTATCATACTCCTCCTACTTGCGGTTACTGCTACGTGGTCCGGGTTCCATCCTGTTTTTCTTATACAGTGCTGCTTCTTAGCTGTTTACCACAGCTCCTTCTCCTCAAGGCCGAGCCCTGCAGATGTCCAGCTGTTTACCAGCTTCCCAATGCCACAGCTCCCTCTTCTCAAGGCCGAGCCGTGCAGATATCTAGCTGTTTACCAGCTTCTCAATGCTGCAGCTCCTTCTCCTTAAGGTCGAGCCGTGCAGAGTGATCCCAACAATAAATTACCAACCAACAAGAGAGGATGAAAACACAGGAAGGAGAGATGAATGCCTCGACCCACCTAAATACAAATTACACAATGTTCCTCTCAGTGAGTTGTGACTAAGGTCACAGGGTGGATAATGTGGGAAACCACTGTGGGTCTGTAGGGAGTAGCAGGGTTTGACTGGAGCAACACGCTCCTCTTCAAAAGCAACCCTGATGGGTTGCAGTCAGACAGTCTCATAACTGACTATTGTTGAGTGATGTCTGGGATGAGGCGAAAGCCTTGCAGCCTGATGTTCTACGGCAAGGCCACAAAGACCTCCATCAAACGTGAGTAAGCTGACCATTATTAATAACTGAAATTCTTATTAACTATTCATTCCTATTGATCGATGCTATTTGAGTTATATAGTATCTATCGGTCTACAACAAATAAATGAATAAAAAATTAATGAACTGATTAAGTTTTTATTAATCAAATTAGTCTAAATCAATCATTAATAATTACTTATTAATAACAGTCGTTACCTATTAAGATCGATTATTTTATTTATTAGTATTTTGTGGTACTGCATTAACACTACTGTCCTCCAGTTACTTATCATGTATTTTTTTTTCGTTATCATCACTCTGATTTACTGTTGTAATTATCTACTATCAATTCATCATTATTAATTATCATTAATTACACGTGCTACACGACGGCTCTGTTCCTCACCTAGAACTTGTTATCAGTAAAGTAGTTCCTTATTAACGTGATCTTAATCCACTGGATGTTAATTCCAGTAAATATTAATCTGTATTGCTCTATCGCTAATCATTACTTCGTATATTAATTACCGGTTAATGAATTATTTATTACATTCATTAACCATAGGTCGGTGTATGTTAATCCATCAAGAATTAGCAGAGAGTGCCAGATCAGCATTTGTCCTAAACCTGCTCTCCCCACTCCCTCCTCCCAAACCGCCCGCCTGCCCTCACCCCGGAGAGTTCTGTGTCAAGACACCCACACGCACCCTGCACACCCCCCGTTTCTTTTTGATTGTCATTTTTTTAGCTATTTATTTATCTAGCCTCCCTCCCCCTTACCTTTTCTTACTCTTCTCTCTCACCACCGGGGACCGGGGACCGGGGACCAGGCAGAGGCGGCGGTGCCCAGCCCCAGCCGCCCGCCCTCCCCACCCCACCGCAGCGAGCCCCATTGCTACAAGGCCGCCAGAAGTTAATCTGCTTATGTGTAAACGTGGTGGCAGCTGAGGTATGTTTAAGAATACTGGTAAGTGTTGCTAGAAACCTACAAATATTTTCCGGGTGTTAACCGCGGGGTGCCAGCTTTGTGGGCCTACCACCCAGCACCCAGCTCTGCGCAGGTCTGGAATAAACCGGTATCTCGTCTCGGTGTGTGAGACTGGCCTATCGCACGCCGGGAAACGAAACCGCCTTTTCGGACACCACCATCAGCAAAGCAGCGACCCCGCTTTGCCTGAGGCTGCTGGGCCTGTCCTCTGGGCGCTGCTCACCACTGGAACGCATCCCGCTGGCGACGGACACGCCGACGGCCGCTAGCGAGAGGCGCGGCCCACCTCTCCGGCAGCCGGAGCCCGGCCTCGGGGACGCAGGTCTCTGCCCAGGCCGAGGCACGGGGCTGCTGCTTTCCCAGGGACGGCTTCAACCGGGAGCCGAGCCGAGCACATCGCCCGCAGGCGGACACCGAGGCGGGCCACAGCGCAGGCTGTAGCAGAGAAGGCGGCGTTGTCCACAGCGTTACCAGACTTTTTCGTTTCTTACTGCGTGCACACCCGCCACACACGCTCCCAAACCGGCCCCGGCACGAACCCCTCGCCCGCGGCCACACGCACACACGGAGACACCCCCCCTCCCCCTTCCGCCAGCAGTTTTGCCGGCCCGGGGAAGGAAGGAAGGCGGGAGACTTTAGGACCCCGCGGCGTCCCTGCCGCACCCGTGCCCCCCTCCCGCCTTTCGTCCTCAGTCCGTCGGTCGGCCAGTCCGTCGGTCAGTCACCCTGCTGAAGGTATGCGAGGCACAAAGCGGGGGTATTGTTTAGGCTCTGTCAGGAGTCAACGAGGCGCAAGCCTGAGGGAAGGAACAAGGCAACCGCAAAGGGAACGCAACTGCCGACCTTTGAGTGAACTATCCTAAGTAACATCTAATTAACATCGACTCGGCATAGCACAAGCCTGCCCTCCGGTAGGGGAAGACCCCTACCCACAGAAGCCCCTTCCTCACGGGGCACGCGCAGTAAAAAAGGAGGACGCTGTCGCCGTGGAGACGAGGCTTGCGGGAACCAACAGGCGCAAGGGCGCCTGCGCCAGCTCTCAAGAAAATAACGGTGACTTGTTGCTCGGAGCGTAGAAATATTTTCCCTGCGTTAACCGAGGCGCGCCAGCTTTGTGGGCCTACCACCGGCACCCAGCTCGGCGCAGGGGCGGAAGAAAAGCCGCCGTCTCGACTCCGTGTGTTTCCCGGCGCTCTGCGCACCGGGTGACGGAACCCGCGTTTGGCACAACAGCCCCGCTGCGCGCGGGCCGCCGCCGCCGCGCGGTGAAAACCAACGAACGCGAACGGCGGGGGAGGTGAAAAACGAAAAGAGAAAAAAAACCCCCCAACCCAACCGACCCAAACAGAAACCTCCGAAAAGCGCCGCCATCCCCCCTCCCCTAGCCAGCCTCTGCGCCAGGCTCCCTCCCCCGCCGCCGCGCCGCCGGGGGGGCCGGTTGCCGGGCAGCGGGGCGCACGCGGCTGCAGCCCCCCTTGCCCCCCGCTGCTCCGGGGCGCCGGAGAGTCTGCGGCCGGGGGGGGCCGCACCCACCGGCCTGCGGGTCCGGAGCTGCAGCGCAGGGAGGGGGAGCGCGCGCGCGCGCGGGGGGGGGTGGCTGAGTGACTCTGAGCGCGCGTGTGTCGCGGGGGGGGGCGGTGTCTGCAGGATCGCGGGCGCAGACTTTAATATATTTATTTTTAACAACGGCTTCTTTAGCCTGGGGAAGTGGAGGGTCAGGGCACTGCAGTGCTCAGTTTGGGATCCTTCCCTTAGAGTTGAATTCGACCCCGGGGCCGTAGGGGAAGTCGTCAAATTTGGTGACGGTATTTGACGGGTAGCTGGATTATACGGGGGAGGTAAGTGATCTAGGGGGTCCCAATCCTTCTTTTCCTTTTCTATGTGTTGCTCCCCTACGGTCTTATTTTTATGAAAAATGCCCACACAGGCCTTTATCCATAAACTAGCATACTCGCTCTCCTCTTGGCAAAACGGTTCCTTAGAATTTACGTACAGGTTTAGCGCCTGACAAACCCAATCCTCAAATGACCCAAATACAGGCCAAAAAAAACGTGGGGTCTCAAGGGGTTCTTTGTCCATTTTACCATACAATATTTAACTAATTTCTCTTTTGTCTTCCCTTTTCCAGGGCCCTTATTATTCCAATGTTTTAACATTATTCCTAATGGGATCTCCGGAGGTATTTTTAGTAATTCGCTCCCTTTCTTCTGGTCCTGGATTCTCGATTTCGTCTGACCCATCTAGGAATTTTTACTGTGGCAATTCCTACAGCCCTTGGTTACCAAGCAGAGTGTCTTGCAGGGGGTTTCAAACTTCTCACTCACCTATGGATCCTATAAAAATCGCTTCGGTCCTTCACCGGCCAAGTCCCTCGCGGGAGATTGGAACCGCGGTTAGAAGACCTCCACAATCGCTTCGGAACTAGCTTCCGTCTCAGTCACACTCTTACACACACAGGCAACCGAATCCCACCCAACCGAACGGTATACACCTTAAATACTTACAACCCCGTCGTCTTCGTTCGGATCTTCGCGCGCAGAATTACGGGCAAAATAAACTGCTGCAGCCGGCAAGGGAGCTCATAAAAAATCAAATTCTTTGCTTGCCCCTATTTGGGTTCAGGATGGTGTTAGTCCCGACCCGACCCGATCAGGAGCCACCAAATGGTGGGGCGCCCCTCCTAGATCAAGTCAGTATTCAGGAACCAAGACCATCCCGGACGAGTCCCCAGTTGTGATAAATGATTTAGTCCCAAACAGGATTCCAATTTAAGTTTGCAATTTATTAAACAAATAGAGGCAAGCAAACAGCGCTGGGTGCGTCGGGAGTCTCCGCTCCACCAAGACGCACACCTTCACTTCTTACAATTCCTTCCTTTATACTTCTCTAGGCTTCGTTTCTTGCCTTTCTCCGCCTTTTTCTTGGAAGATGACTCTTTCTTTAAGTACGTCACCACTTCCCCGGTCTGCGCATGCTTCATCTTTTTCTAGGTGGTCGTCCGGTGGTCGTTGGGAGGAAGATGCTCCTCTTCGTCAGTGCACTCTACATGACCTCTCTGTTTGTGCAGGCGCTCCGTTATTCTACTTATATTATGCTACTTGATTTGGCTATACATTTTCTTGACATTTCTGCGGTTATTTACAACACTGGTTTGCACTAGTATATCAGGAACTAACTTACATATCAGGAGGCTACATAAGTTACACATATCAAGGGAGTTACCCAAACTATACTTATCAGGAAGTTACATAAAGACTACCACTCCCCTGCTTATGGTCATGCCCTACATATATTCCTTTATTTCAATATCAATGACATTTGCTTCAAGCTTATATTCACTAGATTTTCTTTACACAAATCGCTCATTCCTCACAGTTTCAGGGACAATGGAGCTTTTCTTAGTAGCGGGAAGAGCAAGAAACCTCCACAAATTACAGCTGGGAAGGTTCTGTCTGGATGTGAGAAAAAATAATCCTCACTGAGAGGGTAGTCTTGTGCTGCAAGAGATCACCCAGAGGGAGTCTGGATTATCCCATGGCTTTGTGTTTCAAGGAGCAGCTGGTGAGGGTGGAGAGCCATCAGTGAAGGCATAGAAATGCCAGGGTGAGAGCTAGGTGGGAAAGCAAGATGGCTGTCAGCAAGCTGAAGGGAAAGAGGTGAGGCATGGGACAGTGTAGGGCAGCCTGCATAGAGATGGCCAAGGGTTCTAGCAAGACCGAGAGGTCCAAAAGGACTGAGGTCTTTGTCGTCTTGACTATAGCAGCTGTCTCTACCACCAGGGCCAGTGAGACAAAACTTTATTCTTCTCTTCTCAGAAACTGCCTTCCCAGGACCTGGGCTCAGGGTTTGGCCTTGCCTGCTTCATAAAACGAACCAAGGGTTTTCTCAGCATTACAGCCACCTGTGCAGTGCCCTTGCCTACCTGCAGTCACCGTCTCCAAGTATCTGCTCTAATGAGTCAATGAGGAGCCTTTGGCAGTAATGGGTCTCATTAAGTCCCATTAATGCTTCAAGGTATTTTGGGGTTTGCTTCTGGCTTTGACTTCTTGAGAGGTTTGTTCAGTCTTCTCCCAGTATCTGAGGTTCACGGACTGAGCCCCAAATACACCATGGGGCTCCTTAAAACACAGAAAGCCCTAACAAGTCATGCCTCTTCCTGTAACGTTCTCCACGTCTGCAAGACTCGTATAGCTAATCTGAGTTGTTTCATAGCATGGTTAAGAAGGAAGATTTCAAAGTGCACCTAATAAAGTTAATTTTAAAGGCTGTATTTTGTTAATTTCAGTTTAAAGAAGTGATAGAAGCATTATCCAACTGATATGGATCCTGAGTGTCAGGAGCGTCTCCTGAGGAGGTCTGGACAGGTAGGAAAAGCAGTCCCTTGAGATCTGACACTGGGTGGACAACCTTGCTCCTCACCTCCCCAGACTCCCCATCTGTCGTTGGCCACCTGGGATTTACATCACTTTCCCTTCATCAGACTTCTCTGAACTCTGGGAGCTGAATGTTAGAGCTCCATTGCACCATCTGCCACCCACTTTCCTTAGAGGACTGGCTGCACACAGGCACAGAAGGATGTTTCCCATTTGCAAGCAAAGCAAAGTAAAGCACGATCAAGTGTCTTAAGCAATAAAACACTCCTCAACCATATACTAAGTACAAGCTGCCTCTAATGAGGTCGCCTTTCTACAAGGGATGATCTTACGAGAAATGTTTTAGATAGATAGATAGATAAAGGTAGATACAATTAAAAGAGTTGGCTAAAGATACCGTTATACTACTGAAAGACAGGCAGGCTTTTAGTCCCTGAAGCTCAAAGCAGCAGTGTGGGTGGGAAGTATCTGAATGAACAAAGAGTAAGGGAAGGAGAATAATGGAAAGGGCCTTTGTCTAGACAGTCTGCTGAAAACATTACTTCAGAAATGGTCATTGTATCAGCACAGGTGAAAATATATGAAAGATTAGAATTATTAACTACAAAAGACATTAACCACTTGATCCAGTGTGGCCTGGCAGCAAAGGCAGCCAGCAGTGTCCTGAAGTGTATAAAGAGGAGCCTCGCCAAAAGAGTGAGGGAAGTGGTTGTCTCCCCATGCTCATTGCTTGTTAGACCACCTGTAACCAATTATATCCAGTTTTAGGGCCCCAGTTCAGGTGTACTGATCTGGCTGGGATGGGGTTACCTTCCTTCATAGCAGCCTGTGTGGTGCTATGTTTTGCATTTGTGCCTTAAACAGTGTTGATAACACACCAGTGTTCTGGCTATTGCTGAGCAGTGTTTGCACAGTGTCAAGGCCGCCTCTGCTCCCTCCCAGTGAGTGGGCTGCAGATGGGCAAGAACAGCTGACCCCAACTGACCAAAGGGATATTCTCTAACGTACGACGTTGTGCTGAGCAATAAAAGCTGGGACAGAGGAAGAAGGAACTAGAATTTTTTTGTTACAGGAATCACTTCCTAGTTCACATGGAATCCCTTGCATAGCATTAGTAAAAGGCCTTAGACCTTCATAAGCGGTGAACTTCCACCTAGCTACTGATGAAGTTCTACTGAACTCTTACTTAGTCGCGTGAGGGAAGGCCCTGAAACTGGTGTAAATTAGAAAGATAAGATAGCCACATCCATCAGCAGAGGTTGCCTCATCGAGAAAAGAAAAAGAACGGCCCGCTTGGAGACAGTGAAAGGATCCAATGAGGAAAAAGGAGACCCCAGACCCAAATACTCCAACTGGACTAAACCGTCTCACAAGGGGAGGGGAGCTTAGACTGTAAGGGTATAATTGTCCAGAGAGTCTCTGGTTCGGGGTCCGTCTCCAGAGGCACTCAGCTCAAGCTGTTCTTCACCACTGTACTGCTTAATAAATTCAACTGGTATACGTCATGTCAGAGATTCTGCTTCAGGAAACCTAGGGTTGAGCCTGAGGGAAGAGAAAGCACCCAAGAGAGACTCTGTGTGTGTGTGTGTGTGTGTGTGTGTGTGTAGAGTCAAAAGGCGCACACGTCAGCTCACTGGAGTCTCCTGCTGCAAAGGGACTCCAGACCCAGCAGTTAAAGTCTCGGGTGTTGTGTGTGCAACTCCTTGATTGGTGTGTGAATGCTCAGGCAGCGGCTTCTCCATTAACATTTTGTCATTCAAAGAGTCTTCTGTGTGGAGACTGGCTGGGCATCATTTTTGCTTGTGGGAGGTGGTGAGTGGTTGCCTTTGCGTTGCTTGTTATTATTATTGGTTGTTGATTTTTAAAAAATCTCTTTCTTTCACCTGCTAAGCTGTCTTTATCTTGACCCACAACTTTCCGTGCTTTATTTCTTCCTGTTCTCTCTCCTGTCCCAGTGGGGAAGGGGGGGAAAGAGTGAGCGGCTGCGTGGCTGCCGGGCTATTGGCCAGAGTCAATCCACCACATCAAGGAAGACGTTGACAACTGGGAGTGACTTCAGTGGGAGGCTGCCAAGATGCGCAGGGGCTGCAGCACTTGCCTGGGGAGCAGAAACTGAGGGAAAGGGCTGCCTTCGGCCTGGGAAAGGGAAGGTCTGGGGAACCTCATAGCAGCCGGCCAGTCCCTGCAGGGAGGTTTTCAGGAAGATGGAGCCAGTCTTGTCACCGTGGTGCTTGGCAGGACGATAATAGACGATAGTCAAATGTTGAAATAAGGAATGTTGAGGCTGGAGATAGGGACAATCTTTCTCTCCATAAGGGCATCCAAACATTGAAGCAGGTTTCCCAGAGATGTTTTCCTGTCTTTGTCCTTGGACATTTTCCAGCCCCCATGTGGCAAAGCCTTGAGCAAAGTGGTCTGACTCCGTAGCCGATTCTGCTGTGAGCATGAGGTTGGACTGGAGACCTACTGAGGTCCCATTCAGGAGAGTGGAAAACTAAATGATGCTGTGGTTCCTTCCTCTCTAGGTGTGCCCTTGATGACAGTAGGGAAAGCTGTCAGGTTCCCCGTGACCATGGAAGTAAGTCAGATGCTGGCATAGTCAGATCAGCTGAAGTTGTCTTCTCCTCCTCCAGGCAGTGTTGCTCAGATGCAGGACTGCTTCACAGGTATCCCCAAACAGCCCTGGTTATTTCCTTTGCTTCACCGTTCATTCCCTTTTCATTCTTTTCCCACCTCTCAAGTCCTGCTCTTTAACCATCCTTATCCCCACCCATGCAAAAAGCCAAGGACTTTTCACTGTTTATCCAGTGGCCCTGCATTTGCTCACTTTGAACCCTCCTTTGGTGTCTCTGCGGTGGTTACTGTGGTGCTTTCTACCTCGCATTGCAACTCAACTTAACGCCAGTACTCTTTTCTTCTCTGTAGTGTCCTGCAGCTACTTAAGTTCTGATCTTGTTAGAGGCACCACGACTCAGGATGGCCGTTGGCACGCATACTTTAAAAGCTGGACTGTTGGAGGTTCAGTCCAGAGGGACCTTGGCACACCTGGGATTTGGCCAGCAGAAACCTCAAGGTTTTGAAGGAAAAGCTCAGAAACAACTCCATGCAGCAGCATGGACAGGGACCTGACTGACTAAGGAGTGTCCTGAGCTGAAGTATCTGGGAACTGTGACAATGCCATATGAGTCAGTGGTTCTCACATTTCGAAAGGAGAGTGGAGTGTCTGGAGGAGGTCTGCCAACTTGAAGTGAAGGGCCTAAAGGATGAGCTGTGGGGAGAGTCTGAGGGAGCTGGGTGTCTGTAGCCTGCTGAAGTGGAGGCACGGGTTTACCTAGCAAGAGCCTGCACCTGCCTGGAGGGATAACGGAGCCAACCTGTTCTCTGCAGTCACCATTGATACGACAGAAGGAACAGCCACAAGCTGCCTCTTGGGAGCTTTAGGCTGAACCTCAGGAAAAATAAAATGGACTAGGAGGAGCGTTGCCATGATCTCCACCTCTGGAGCTCTTCAAGTTTCAGCGCCGCAAAGTCACGGCCAGCCTGGAGGCTGGACTAGAGACCCCCTCGCAGCAGTCTCTTTCCCAACAGGCCTGTGCCTTGCCACATGTCATATGAGAAGAGACTAAGCTGGAGGAGAGGGTCTCTACATCACAGGACAATTCAGGGTGGAAGGAGGGTCAGGAGGTCTCTGGTGTTGCACTGGCTCCAAGCAGGGCCAGCTCTGAGGTCAGACCAGCTTGCTCGCTAAATGCCAGAATCCGGAGAAAGAGTTTACACATGAACCAGGCATCTGTGCCGCCGTTACAGAAATGGAGACAAGGCCTTTGACCAGCTCCCTGAACACAGCTATTGGTACGTCATGCCCCCTGAGAACATCCATCCTCCCGGGAACATCCATCTTCTTGTCCAAAGGAGTGGGATCCTTATGCAACTATCCTGCCATATCTCCAGACCATGGGGTGCTTTACACTGTAAACAGAACTGAAGGAAAGCCTCTGACTTGGGTACGGTCAACTGAATTGCTAAAAGAGGGCAAGATGGAGGGATCTCGGAGCTTCCAGGTTCTTCCTGAAGATAGAAGGCCTCAGATATAGGAACAGAAGATAACAGTTTTGAACTAGCCTAGGCTTTAGATCATTTCACATGTGATGGCTCTGCTCCATCCTTTCAGTCATTGGCACCCAGAAACCTCATCTGCTTTTCCTTCCTCTCCTCCCAAAAGCTGATCAAGTGATGGGAAGAAAGGAAGGAGAAAGGCCCTAGGCCTCTGTGACTCACCTGGGCTCTGGCACTTGGAGGGCCACAGTGTCATCCATTGTACACCCCATAAAGAATCAAGCTGGGAAGTGACTCTTCACGTACAAGTGAACAAGGTCGATGGACAGGCAAGGCTATGTCTGGAGACCAGTACACCTAGAGCATCGATCAAGCTGGGGCTGAAACTCAGGCCTGGTCTTCAATGGTCTCCTGGGCCCATGGACAGAGGTGTGGATGGAGGCCCCAGGTGAGGCTGATTAGGGTCCTGAAGGCCTGTGGATGCTCTCAGGGCCCTGACACTGCCCCCATGGGATCCCACCTGCCAGTGCCCTCAGTAGGCCAAGTTCTCATTCCCGCATGTGCAGGGTCTGTGCTCGGCTACTCTCCTTCCCCGCTTCTGTGCAGATCTGGGAGACCACAGTTTCATGGTGACTACAACCAAGGCTGAAACTGGTCTTCCCACCCCTGACCAACTTTTCCTCTTTTGGGAGTACAAGGTCCAGGTGAGCCTCAGACTGGGTGGCACAGTTAGAAGCTGACCCACACACAAGATCCCGCCTAACCTGTTGCATGTCCCATAGAGAACATCCACACATCTGACCTGCTCTGGTAGCAAGCAGGGCATCCTCCACTTCTCGCCTTCCCTGTTAGTCTCGCCTAAAGATGTTGTATCTCCGTCAGTCACAAAAGCTGTGGGAGCTGTCCTTTTCCATCTTGGCTCTTGCTCCCCTAACGTCACAGCTTTGCGATGGCATGTTGTCCTCCTGCTGTCTGTGCTCCAGGCTGTGGGCTTTGGTGCACATTAGGCCTGTAGCACCTCAGATGTGGCACCAGGGCCAAGGGCAGATTTGTCACATGGACACCTGATACCAAAAGATTGGCCCTCTTTGTGTGGAAAGGCTTCACAGCCGATGTGTGCTGGAGTGGATGGCAGCAGGCAACATAATGATGAAGGAGGTTCTCACAACGAGAGCAAAAGCTGCAGTCCCCAAGACCAGACAGAAAACGGCCTTGGGCTGTGCAGCCCTGGCAGGAGAGGGGTTTGTTGTCCCAGGTGACTCTTGCAGCAATGAGTGGGGCCTGTGACAGAGGTGAAGCCGATCTCCAAGAAGGACAAGCTGCTGCTGAGAAAGTCCCCGGGGGAGGACAGCCTGTCATCCAGCCACACTGTGGACATCATGCTGGGGGCTGACTGGCTAGATAGCAGCTCTGCAGAGAAGTACCTTAGGGTCCTGGAGGGCAAGCAGCTGAGCATGAGCCAGCCAGGCAGCCTCGCAGCAAAGGCCAGCAGCCTCCTGGGCTGCATTAGGAAAAGCATTGCCGGCAGATGGAGGGAAGTTAACCTTCTCCTCCACTGAGCACCGGTGGGCCACATCTGGAGTGCTGTGTCCAGTGCTGGGCTCCCCAGTGCAAGAAAGTTGTTGACCTGCTAAAGCAAGGCTATCAAAGGGCCACAAAGCTGATTTAAGGGACCGCAGCATCTTCCATAGGACGGAAGGCTGAGAGGTCTGGGACCGTTAAGCCTGGAGAAAAAATTGCTCAGGAGTGTGGAGTAATAGGGCACGGACTGTGGCAGGGCTTCAGGCCAAAGATCTTTATTGTTAGCGTAGCGTGCTTTTTATACAAATACAGCCCGTTCACGCACCTAAAAGTGCTACCCGGTTGGCTATTGCTTTAAGTCCACGCGACTCTCACAGAGGCAGGATTGGTCGCCTCTGTATGTCCACGCGCTCCTTTGCTTCTTCTTAGTTGTTTACCACAGCTCCTTCTCTTCAAGGTTGAGCCCTGCAGGTGTCCGGCTGTTTACCAGCTTCTCAATGCCACAGCTCCTTCTCCTTAAGGTCGAGCCATGCAGGGTGATCCCAATATCAACCCCTTTTTGTTTATCTATAAACAAAACCTGATGGTTCATTCGCAACCCGAGGACTGTGAGGAAGATAGACCATCTGTACACTCTTCTATCGTCCTGCACCACGAACTCAGCCCAGCAGTCGGTAGGTGCCAGCTTTACGTGGGCGTCCCCACGGAGGCAACGGTGGCCTTGCCGTACACCGGCCCACTGCCCTTTGGGAAATCCCGGTATTTATACATTTGCAGAGGAACGAGTTTCGACACACGTGGCCAGCGAGTGTCAGAACACGCCTTGGTTGCCACCTTTCAACACAGAGAGCCTATGGCATACGCGCCCGCTGGCCAGACGTGCTGCACGTGCCCCAGCCACCCTGTCTGTTGGTTCGTAGGCTTTGTTCACGCGGCATATTACCATAATCCAGCAGTCACATATCAACCATGCTCAAGCCAATAGCAGAATGTTACAAGGCAAACAAAATTGTGAATTGTGCTTTATATTCCTCCGTTACTGCATGTCTTCCCCATCCTCCCCTAACCTTGATCAACTTTCTTATCTCTTGGGCTGTTTTCTCTCACCCAGCATAGTATCTGTTTCTTTCCCAGCCGTCCATTTTCTGATATTCTAACTGCAGTTTTCTCACAGGCCAAAATTCCATCTGTTAACCCCTCCGTATGTATACGATAATTGGCGATAATTTCCATTTCTGCCGACAAGCTAACTATTGCTTTTTCTAGCTGAGATAAACGTCTGAGTCCCAAACAGGATTCCAATTGAAGTTTACAATGTATTACATTATATACATTAACCACTCTGCTAGACTTAGGCTTGCGGTCATACAAGGATACGTAGGACAGAAGGTTACACTTCATCACACGAATCAGATGAACATATTTCACATAGCTGTACTACTCCTCGTGATGGGAAAAGCGCCCGTACAAAGCTATGATAACCTTTATTATATCTCACCAAGGGATTTGTAGTTATAGAGTGCTTTGCCCTAAAAGCTTTCCATGTTCCTCTAATGATACCGCTAATTTCAGTCTGATTAATTATCTGTGTTATAAATGATTTAGTCCCAAACAGGATTCCAATTCAAATGTACAATTTATTAAGCGAATAGAGGCAAGCAAACAGCGCTGGGTGCGCCGGGAGTCTCCGCTCCAGCAAGACGCACGCAGTACAGTTCCTGTTCCTGGTTTATATCCTGTCCGTTAATACATATTCATGAACAGGCGTGTCTTCTTTGGCGCATGCCCTCTTCTCCTTCTAGGATCTTCTCGAATCTTCCTCAGCGTGATCCTGTTCGCTAATACATTTTCATGAATAGGCGTGTCTGCTAATACATATTAATGAACAGGCGTGTCTTCTTCAGAGCGTACCCTCTTCTCCTGCTAGAGTCTTCTTGAATCTTCCTCAGCGTGCCCCCAGGATGACCCCAAACCGTATGCATGCACTTTCTTTACACAATACTATGCGGTCAGTGGTCAAACTGGTTTGAGCTGATATACCAGCCAAGTAGTTTAACTTTCTCCTGTAAAATACCCCTTTTTATGGTGCAGGAGAAATCCATAAAAGTCCAGAAGGTTACACTTCATCACACGAATCAGATGAACATATTTCACAATCCCCCATCTTTTTCTTTATAGTATTGATTCGTGTTTTCGTTTCCAATTGAGTACTGCAGATATCTGCATTCCTTGTATAACCGAGTAGATTTATCTAGTAACAATTCCCCACATATCCCCAATACAACTATCCCGATTTTAGTAAGCCAATCACCACCCATAAAATCTCCCCAAAATCCTCCTAGATTGATTCCATTCCAAGTTTATCTCTCAGGAGGCCATTCGTTATACACCTGGACTCCTAGTCGCTCTCCCTAATTTATGGGTAACAGGAAAAAACTAGGTTTTATTGTTGATTACACGTACGGGCTGTACAATTAGAAAAGGTCCTCAGTTTTCCATTTTTCTGGGGTAAACCCCAGCTGGACTTGTTCCAATATTGACTACAGTTATTTGCCGTAGTCAGAGTCAAGGAACTCACCCCAAGTAGAACTAGAAGAGGTCCGGTCAGGGCCATAGTGGTCGGCGGTCACAGCCCAAAGGGGTTGCAGCCCTTGGCAGACCCTTTTTAAGCCGCAACACCAGTTCCCCTCCGGTCTTGCCCTCTTCCTTCCTTTAAGGGAGTGCTTTCTTAGTACCCAAATTAATTGAGCACTGCTTGTGAAGGCCAGAGCTTTGCTAGATCAGTGGTTTGTCCAGACCTGAGCACTTGCCCGAGCCTGGCGATCCTCTTTATTTGCAAGGCTTTATGGCTACAGAAAACTGCCAGTTAGCCTGCAGTTCTTACAAATAAACACCACCTTCTACACCAAGGACAAATTCTAGTTCCAGCTCCTTTTTCCTGTTCTTCTTTTGCCAACAACTCCTTCCGATGATACTCGTTTGGAGTACCCATTGTTGTTTCCTATTACCCTTTCCCATTGTTTTCCAAACTTGGGGATTACTTATATTGCTCTCCATAGCTTCCCATGGCCATCGTTCACCTCGATTTGTTCCACCACAAACGTAACAATTAGTTATATTCAATGACTTAGCAATGTTTTCAGCAAGATTTACAAGTAGATTTTTAGCAACTGTGGGAATTTCATGTTTCACTCCTGTTTCTATTACAGGAGTAGCCGCAATAAAATTCCCACAGCAATTTAGTCAGATGTGACCTTCCACTCCTTCCCTGGACCTTTCACTCGCGACACATGTGTCCATCCTTTTTCAGCAGTTCTCACAGCTGTTTCTGTAGTGAATAAAACAAGGAAAGGTCCTTCCCAGAGGGGAGATAGGTTTCCTTCTTTCCATGTTTTTATCAGAATTTTATCTCCTGGTTCTAACTGATGAATTGCAAATCCTAAAGGTGGTGTTTGGGCCACCATCCCAATCTCTCTTCATTCTTTTAATCTTTTTCCAATGGTAATTATATCTTGTTGGATACTATGATCCTCAATTACATTGTTCCCCAGAGGCATTCCTTGAAAATAAGGCATGCCATAGAACATTTCATATGGCGATATTCCAGTCTCACTGTATGTTTTCGTTAAGTGCCAATGGTAAACGTTTCGTCCAGGGCATTTGTGTCTCAATCATTAATTTAGCCAATTGTTGTTTTATTGTTTGATTCATTCTTTCTACCTTCCCCGAGCTTTGTGGGTGCCACAGAGTGTGGTATTCCCACTGAATACCTAATGATTGACATAATAGTTTTATTATTTTAGAAGTAATGTGTGTGCCCTGGTCAGAATCAATGTACTGGATTATCCCATATCTAGGTATCAAATGTTCTAATAAAATTTTTACCACCATCTGTGCCATAGCTCGTGCTACAGGGTACGCTTCTACCCACTGTGTTAAATGATCTACTATTACCAATAAATATTTTATCCTCCCTACCTTAGGCAATTCAGTGAAATCGACTTGTACTTTCTCAAAAGGTCTGTAAGCTGTTTTTCTCCCTCCCGTGGCTGCTTGTCGAAACACTGTCTTATTTACCTTTTGACAGGTTAAGCAACCTTGTGTAATTTGCTTTGCTATTTCAAAAATTCCAATACAACCAAATTGTTTAAGAAAATGATCACTTAACGCTTTTGTACCCCAATGTGTTTGTGCATGCAAACGTTCTAATAATCGCCTGGTGTAGGCTTTTGGCAGCATTTCTCGCCCATCGGGCAGTGCCCATTTTCCTTGTTCTAATTTAGCTCCTATTTTCTTCAATTTTGTTTGTCCTTCTGGGGTAAACTCCTTCTCTCTTTCCTCTCGTCCTTCTTTGCTGGTGTCCTCCTTTGTTTGTATGACATTAATTTTGGCAACTTTAGTCCTCAAGGCTGCTTCCTGGGCCTCTTTAGCTGCTAAGTTATTTCCTCTAGTTCGGTAATCACCAAAAGTCCCTTTTGGTGTCCCCTCACATGTACCACTGCTATCTCCTTTGGTTCTCTTAACGCCTTTAAAATTTTTACTATTAATTCTTGATGTATTAAATTCCTCCCGTGAGTATTAATCCAACCTCTTTCTTCCCAAATTTTTCCAAAAGTGTGGACCACCCCATATGCGTATTTAGAATCTGTAAATACAGTCCCGCTTCTTCCTTTTAATAATTCCAGGGCCCTACATAGGGCATACAGCTCACAAGCCTGAGCTGACCATGATGGACTCAGAGGTCCTGATTCCACAATTTCTAAGTCCTTATTAATTATTGCATATCCCGATTTTCTCTTCCCTTCTACCACTCGGGAGGAGCCATCTATAAACAGCGCTTCTCCATTTTACAACTCAGCATCTCTTAGATCTGGTCTCACCTTAGTCTGGGTCTCAATTACCTCTAAACAGTTATGTTGTAATTCCTCTGATGGTTCTCCAAACAAAAATTGTGCTGGACTCTGAGCAGAAGTCACCCTCAGTTCTAAGTCAGGGGAGTCTATTAGTATTGCTTCATACTTTAGGGTCCGGCTGTCCGTTAACCATTTTTCCGCTTCTTGTTGTAAAACATTTCTGACATTGTGTGGGGTATACACTTTTAAAGGAGCACTAAAGGTAATCTTCCTAACTTCCTCTATTAATAATGCTGTAGCAACCAAAGCTTGGAGACAAGCAGGCCATGCTCTGCTTACTGGATCAAGTAACTTAGAACAATGCCCCATGGGTTTTTTGGATTCCTGCCCAGTCTTGAGTAAGAACTCCATATGCTGTCTGGCTTGATGTATTCACAAAGAGATAGAAAGGTTTTTCTAGATCTGGGAGGCTCAATACAGGTGCTTGTATTAATGCCCTTTTTACTTCCTCAAATCTCTGATCATCTTCAATAAACCACTTAAGTTGGTTATTAGTTAATTTTTCATATAAGAATTTTACTTTATCACTATAATTTTCAAGCCATGGTCTACAATATCCTACTAATCCCAGTATTTGCCTAATTTCCGTTTTAGTCTGTGGGGGTCTTAAGGATAGAATCCCAGATACCCTATCAGGATCTAACTTCTTCCTTCCCTTACTCAGCCAATGTCCTAAATATTTTACTTCTTGTTCTACAAACTGTAGCTTTGATCGGGACACCTTTAATCCCTTTTCCCCTGGAAAATTTAACAATTTAATGGTGGTTTTTCGGATCCCCTCTTCAGTTTCTCCTGCTACTAATGAATCGTCCACATATTGCAATAATTTTACCTCCTTAGGTATTGTGAAATCTTGTAGAATTGTTTCTAAAGTTTGTCCAAATAGATTTGGTGACTCCGTAAACCCTTGTGGTAACACAGTCCATCTTAATTGTTGTTTTTGTCCTGTTTCGGGGTCCTCCCACTCAAAGGCAAAATAATCTCTGGATGCCTCATCCAGAGGACAGGCCCAAAAAGCATCTTTCAAATCTATTACACTATACCAAGTATGTTTGGGAGATATATGACTCAATAAAGTATAAGGATTTGCCACCACAGGGAATTTAGTGATTTTTCGCTGATTTACAGCTCTTAAGTCCTGCACCATCCTGTATGACCCGTCCGGCTTTTTTACGGGAAGAATGGGCGTGTTACGAGGTGACATACATGGTTCTAGGGTTCCTTTTTCCAAAAGTCTGTCAACTACAGGTTTTAATCCTTTTCGACCCTCCATAGGTATAGGGTATAGCTTGATTCTAATTGGGCGGTGCGGATCTATTATTTGAACGCTTATGGGGTTCATTTTGTCTTTCCAGTTTCCCCTTCCTTATACCACACTGAGAGGTTAATAGCTTCTTCATCCTCTTGTGTTAAAGTGTATAATTTAATCTGCAATTTGTCCCCTTGACTCTGAATGCTCAAGTTTAACTTCAAAATCAAATCCCTTCCTAATAAATTGTATTCCGCTTCAGGGAGCAAAAGTAAATCATTAAGACAAATTTTCTTTTCTGTTTCTACTTCTACATCTTTCAATATATTTACTTTAAAAGGCTCTCCTTTTGCTCCTGCTACTGACACGTAACTCTTCCCTTTTTCTATTCCTTTTGGAAGTTTTTGAATGGTTGACTTTTCGGCCCCTGTATCCACTAAAAATAAAACTTCCTCTTTATGGGGACCAATTAATAATTTTATCAAGGGCTCTGTTGATGTTGAAGTCCCCAGAAGATAGAGCCCCCAACACCCCTAATCTTCTTTGAACATCTTCTCATCTTGTTCCCGCTGACGGCAGTTCTTCTGAACATGTCCCCTCTTGTTACAGTAGTAACAGACGGGAATTGTAAATCTTCCTCGATAAGGCTGTCCCCGGGGTGTCTGCTCTATTCTTTTTTCCCTTTTCTCTCCAGGAGTCGTCTTATTTTTCTGACTTCCCCTTACTGCTGCTACAAAAATTTTTGCTTTTGCTTTTTGTTTTTCTTCGTCCCTCCTAACATAGACTTTCTGGGCTTCTCTAAGTAACTCCTCTAATCCTCTTTCTTGCCAATCCTCCAATTTTTCTAATTTCCTTCTTATATCCCCCCAGGATTTAGCTACAAATTGTGTTCTAAGGAGTGCGGTCCCAGCCACTGTATTCGGATCAATTCCAGAATACATTGGTAGGTTTTTCCTCAACCTCTCCAACCATTCTGTTGGAGATTCGTCTTTCCCTTGTTGTTCATTAAATGCTTTAGTAATGTTTTGCCCTCGGGGAACCGCTGCCCTTATTCCCTGTATGATTAACGTTCTCAAATCCCTCATATTTTGTCTTCCTGGGGGTTGTTGATGATCCCAGTGGGGATCCACATTTGGCCACTTCTGATCTCCCGGGGGTCCTGCCTGACTCTGTCTTTCCCAAATTCTCATTCCAGCTTGTCTAATCATTCCCCTTTCCTCAACAGTGAATAGGATCCCTAAAATGGACTGTATTTCTTCCCAGGTATAAGTATTGGGGCCTAGGAATTGGTCCAATTTTTCAGCTACTCCGAGGGGATCATCTAATAGGGTCCCCATTTCTTTCTGGAAATTTCTCACGTCTGTGGTATTTAACGGGACTGCCACAAACCCCATGCCTCCCTGATTGCCTCCGAGGGGTACTTCTCGTAAGGGATATAGAGAAGCTCCCTCAGATACAGCAGTCCTACTTCTCGTACATGCAGCCGGAGGTCGATCTAATTCCGGTGCTGTTGGTGGTGGAGATAGGGGCAACGGTGGTACAGAGAGAGGTACTACGGCCACCGGAGGGGGAGCCGCCGCCGGAGATGGATTATTAGAACATGGAGGCGGTAGGTTATCCAGTGGCTCCCATTTATCATCTTTTTCCTTTTCACTTTTCCCCTCTTCTTCTTCCTCAAACTTTTCATCTGTTTTTAATGTAAGTATTGAGGCTGGAAAAGAATGTAAAGTTCTGTCCCATAATCCTGCATAATCACTTTCCTCCTGACTAAAAGGTTCCTTTGAATTAACATCTATATTTAAGGCCTGGCAGACCCAGTCTTCAAAAGATCCAAAACCGGGCCAAAAGACATGTGGTCTCAAACGTTCTTTTGGCCATTCTACCATACAATATTGAACTAATTTTTATTTACTTTTTCCTTTTCTGGGGCCCCTATCATTCCAATTTTCAATCATTATTCCTAATGGACTCTCCGGAGGTATTTCTAGTAATTCGCTCCCTTTCTTGTGGTCCTGGGGTCTCGATTTCGTCTGACCCATCTAGGAATTTTTACTGTGGCAATTCCTACAGCCCTTGGCTACCAGTAAGAGTGTCTTGCAGGGGGTTTAGGACCTATCACCCACCCACGAATCCTATAAGAATCACTTCGGTCCTTCACCGGCCAAGTCCCTCGCGGGAGATTGGAACCGCGGTTAGAAGACCTCCACAATCGCTTCGGAACGAGGTTCCGTCTCAGTCACACTCTTACACACACAGGCAACCGAATCCCACCCAACCGAACGGTATACACCTTAAATACTTACGACTCCGTCGTCTTCGTTCGGATCTTCGCGCGCAGAATTACGGGCAAAATAAACTGCTGCAGCCGGCAAGGGAGCTCATAAAAAATCAAATTCTTTGCTTGCCCCTATTCAGGTTCAGGATGGCGTTAGTCCCGACCCGACCCGATCAGGAGCCACCAAAAGGTGGGGCGCCCCTCCTAGATCAAGTCAGAATTCAGGAACCAAGACCATCCCGGACGAGCCCCCAATTAAAGTCTTCTCGAATCTTCCTCGGCGTGCCCCCAGGATGACCCCAAACCTTATGCATGCACTTCCTTTACACAATACTATGCGGTCAGTGGTCAAACTGGTTTGAGCTGATATACGAGCCAAGTAGTTTAACCTTCTCCTGTAAAACACCCCTTTTTATGGTGCAGGAGAGATCCATAAAAGTCCAGAAGATTGCACTTCATCACACGAATCAGATGAACATATTTCACACCTCTAAGTATGGATCTGCATGTGGCCCACAATCTAGTAATGTTTCTTGCATATGGACCACCCCTGATCATAAAAGACGTTTTAAACAATGGGTGAAGAGACCCCATTATACCATGTCATTGGAACCAGACAGGCTATGGAATTGTATAAACAAGATAAATTGTTACAATATGGATGATTATCTATGGATACCGTTTGCCTCAGACCTCCATCACGCCTTAAGAAGTATATGCCTGTGCCACAATTACAGTGCTCCAATCCCTAGCTTACAGACAGCATGTCAGATAGAATCCTCTAAACACATGGCTAGTAAATGTAGGATTCCTTCCCAACATTATAAAAAACGGATGCAAGACTCATGAGCCAGTAGTAAAGAGCACAAGTACCACTCTAATGTATCCTGCACTGCTTGAGACCGTATGGGTATGTTCTAATGAAGAGATATCAGATTACAGTCAACCCTATTGGGATGGGTTAGAATGCACTTTAGGAATTCCACAAGTTTATCTCCCATAATAGCTTTTAATCATACTCAGGAGTCATTCACTGTAGTCATTCATGAAACCAAGAGGGTACAGAACAAAGAGAAATGTATTGCCCTCCGTGTCACGGCCAAGCTATTATACAGCAGGGATGAGAGTAAGCTTAGCAATGGGATTGTTTTGGACTTCTTCGGCTGTGATAATTGAAAATTGATTATATCTAGAAAATCTACCATGGCAAGGAGAGACTCTAGCTAATTGTATGCAGCCAGCCAGCAAGGCTAAGCAACACCCAGCTTGTACCCACGAGCAGCCTCACAGATGACTTTAGAAAATCAATTAGCATTGAATATGGTACTACTAAAGGAGAACAGCGTTTGTGGATGGCTGAATAACACCTATCCTGGCAAAACCTGCTGTCAATTCCAAATGTGTCCGCTACTCTGCATCAAGCTAGAGATGAAATGCAAAAAACTGTGGACCAAACCCATGAGCTCAATGAGAAGATGAAACCAAGCAACTGGCAATGAACGAGGTGGATTTAAAATATTTTCAGTTGGCTCAGATTAAAAGTTAGTGGATGGGATCATAGTCTAACCCAGTATGTATTAATGTTTATCATAATGATTGTTATTGTCCGTATTTGATTGTCACGTGTGAAATCTATGATAACTAGAGCTGTAACCATGCGTGTTAAGAGGATTCACATCTATGATCCTGAATACATCCCTTTAATACCATCCCCTATTATAAATTGCGACGAGCGAGGGAAGGCAAGCAGTCGACTCAATATGAGTGATAAGGCAAGCTTCAACTTTATTGCAAAACCTTACACATATTTATACACTAAGTTCTACCTTATGCATACTTGTCTTACAATCATTGGCTTAGCCCTAAAGATTGCATTATCATACTCCTCCTACTTGCGGTTACTGCTACGTGGTCCGGGTTCCATCCTGTTTTTCTTATACAGTGCTGCTTCTTAGCTGTTTACCACAGCTCCTTCTCCTCAAGGCCGAGCCCTGCAGATGTCCAGCTGTTTACCAGCTTCCCAATGCCACAGCTCCCTCTTCTCAAGGCCGAGCCGTGCAGATATCTAGCTGTTTACCAGCTTCTCAATGCTGCAGCTCCTTCTCCTTAAGGTCGAGCCGTGCAGAGTGATCCCAACAATAAATTACCAACCAACAAGAGAGGATGAAAACACAGGAAGGAGAGATGAATGCCTCGACCCACCTAAATACAAATTACACAATGTTCCTCTTAGTGAGTTGTGACTAAGGTCACAGGGTGGATAATGTGGGAAACCACTGTGGGTCTGTAGGGAGTAGCAGGGTTTGACTGGAGCAACACGCTCCTCTTCAAAAGCAACCCTGATGGGTTGCAGTCAGACAGTCTCATAACTGACTATTGTTGAGTGATGTCTGAGATGAGGCGAAAGCCTTGCAGCCTGATGTTCTACGGCAAGGCCACAAAGACCTCCATCAAACGTGAGTAAGCTGACCATTATTAATAACTGAAATTCTTATTAACTATTCATTCCTATTGATCGATGCTATTTGAGTTATATAGTATCTATCGGTCTACAACAAATAAATGAATAAAAAATTAATGAACTGATTAAGTTTTTATTAATCAAATTAGTCTAAATCAATCATTAATAATTACTTATTAATAACAGTCGTTACCTATTAAGATCGATTATTTTATTTATTAGTATTTTGTGGTACTGCATTAACACTACTGTCCTCCAGTTACTTATCATGTATTTTTTTTTCTTTATCATCACTCTGATTTACTGTTGTAATTATCTACTATCAATTCATCATTATTAATTATCATTAATTACACGTGCTACACGACGGCTCTGTTCCTCACCTAGAACTTGTTATCAGTAAAGTAGTTCCTTATTAACGTGATCTTAATCCACTGGATGTTAATTCCAGTAAATATTAATCTGTATTGCTCTATCGCTAATCATTACTTCGTATATTAATTACCGGTTAATGAATTATTTATTACATTCATTAACCATAGGTCGGTGTATGTTAATCCATCAAGAATTAGCAGAGAGTGCCAGATCAGCATTTGTCCTAAACCTGCTCTCCCCACTCCCTCCTCCCAAACCGCCCGCCTGCCCTCACCCCGGAGAGTTCTGTGTCAAGACACCCACACGCACCCTGCACACCCCCCGTTTCTTTTTGATTGTCATTTTTTTAGCTATTTATTTATCTAGCCTCCCTCCCCCTTACCTTTTCTTACTCTTCTCTCTCACCACCGGGGACCGGGGACCGGGGACCAGGCAGAGGCGGCGGTGCCCAGCCCCAGCCGCCCGCCCTCCCCACCCCACCGCAGCGAGCCCCATTGCTACAAGGCCGCCAGAAGTTAATCTGCTTATGTGTAAACGTGGTGGCAGCTGAGGTATGTTTAAGAATACTGGTAAGTGTTGCTAGAAACCTACAAATATTTTCCGGGTGTTAACCGCGGGGTGCCAGCTTTGTGGGCCTACCACCCAGCACCCAGCTCTGCGCAGGTCTGGAATAAACCGGTATCTCGTCTCGGTGTGTGAGACTGGCCTATCGCACGCCGGGAAACGAAACCGCCTTTTCGGACACCACCATCAGCAAAGCAGCGACCCCGCTTTGCCTGAGGCTGCTGGGCCTGTCCTCTGGGCGCTGCTCACCACTGGAACGCATCCCGCTGGCGACGGACACGCCGACGGCCGCTAGCGAGAGGCGCGGCCCACCTCTCCGGCAGCCGGAGCCCGGCCTCGGGGACGCAGGTCTCTGCCCAGGCCGAGGCACGGGGCTGCTGCTTTCCCAGGGACGGCTTCAACCGGGAGCCGAGCCGAGCACATCGCCCGCAGGCGGACACCGAGGCGGGCCACAGCGCAGGCTGTAGCAGAGAAGGCGGCGTTGTCCACAGCGTTACCAGACTTTTTCGTTTCTTACTGCGTGCACACCCGCCACACACGCTCCCAAACCGGCCCCGGCACGAACCCCTCGCCCGCGGCCACACGCACACACGGAGACACCCCCCCTCCCCCTTCCGCCAGCAGTTTTGCCGGCCCGGGGAAGGAAGGAAGGCGGGAGACTTTAGGACCCCGCGGCGTCCCTGCCGCACCCGTGCCCCCCTCCCGCCTTTCGTCCTCAGTCCGTCGGTCGGCCAGTCCGTCGGTCAGTCACCCTGCTGAAGGTATGCGAGGCACAAAGCGGGGGTATTGTTTAGGCTCTGTCAGGAGTCAACGAGGCGCAAGCCTGAGGGAAGGAACAAGGCAACCGCAAAGGGAACGCAACTGCCGACCTTTGAGTGAACTATCCTAAGTAACATCTAATTAACATCGACTCGGCATAGCACAAGCCTGCCCTCCGGTAGGGGAAGACCCCTACCCACAGAAGCCCCTTCCTCACGGGGCACGCGCAGTAAAAAAGGAGGACGCTGTCGCCGTGGAGACGAGGCTTGCGGGAACCAACAGGCGCAAGGGCGCCTGCGCCAGCTCTCAAGAAAATAACGGTGACTTGTTGCTCGGAGCGTAGAAATATTTTCCCTGCGTTAACCGAGGCGCGCCAGCTTTGTGGGCCTACCACCGGCACCCAGCTCGGCGCAGGGGCGGAAGAAAAGCCGCCGTCTCGACTCCGTGTGTTTCCCGGCGCTCTGCGCACCGGGTGACGGAACCCGCGTTTGGCACAACAGCCCCGCTGCGCGCGGGCCGCCGCCGCCGCGCGGTGAAAACCAACGAACGCGAACGGCGGGGGAGGTGAAAAACGAAAAGAGAAAAAAACCCCGAACCCAACCGACCCAAACAGAAACCTCCGAAAAGCGCCGCCATCCCCCCTCCCCCAGCCAGCCTCTGCGCCAGGCTCCCTCCCCCGCCGCCGGGGGGGCCGGTTGCCGGGCAGCGGGGCACGCGCGGCTGCAGCCCCCCTTGCCCCCCGCTGCTCCGGGGCGCCGGAGAGTCTGCGGCCGGGGGGGGCCGCACCCACCGGCCTGCGGGTCCGGAGCTGCAGCGCAGGGAGGGGGAGCGCACGCGCGCGGGGGGGGGTGGCTGAGTGAGTCTGAGCGCGCGTGTGTCGCGGGGGGGGGCGGTGTCTGCAGGATCGCGGGCGCAGACTTTAATATATTTATTTTTAACAACGGCTTGTTTAGCCTGGGGAAGTGGAGGGTCAGGGCACTGCAGTAGCTGCAGCCTGCAGCTGCTTGAAGAATGGTTTTGTGATAAATGATTTAGTCCCAAACAGGATTCCAATTTAAGTTTTCAATTTATTAAACAAATAGAGGCAAGCAAACAGCGCTGGGTGCGCCGGGAGTCTCCGCTCCACCAAGATGCACACCTTCACTTCTTACAGTTCCTTCCTTTATACTTCTCTAGGCTTCGTTTCTTGCCTTTCTCCGCCTTTTTCTTGGAAGATGACTCTTTCTTTAAGTACGTCACCACTTCCCCGGTCTGCGCATGCTTCATCTTTTTCTAGGTGGTCGTCCGGTGGTCGTTTGGAGGAAGATGCTCCTCTTCGTCAGTGCACTCTACATGACCTCTCTGTTTGTGCAGGCGCTCCGTTATTCTACTTATATTATGCTACTTTATTTGGCTATACATTTTCTTGACATTTCTGCGGTTATTTACAACACTGGTTTGCACTAGTATATCAGGAACTAACTTACATATCAGGAGGCTACATAAGCTACACATATCAAGGGAGTTACCCAAACTATACTTATCAGGAAGTTACATAAAGACTACCACTCCCCTGTTTATGGTCATGCCCTACATATATTCCTTTATTTCAATATAAATGACATTTGCTTCAAGCTTATATTCACTAGATTTTCTTTACACGAATCGCTCATTCCTCACAATCCCCCGTTTTCTTTTTCACCACTGTGATTCGTGTAAAATTTATTTAAAGTTTGTTTGATGGGTATTAACTCGGGTTCCTCTATATGTTTTACCAACATTAAAACATGTTTTCTCTCACTCTGTGTTGGTTCTACTGGAGTGGCTGTAAATTTCATTCCATTAATCGCAGAAGCTACAGCTTGTGAAAGACAAGGAATTAGACATGGTATTATTAACATACCTCCAAACAATCCTAACAAAACGATAATGATTTTTGTTACCCAGTTTCCTGAGAATAAATTTTCCCACGTTGTCCATAGTCCTTGGACATTTATTCCATTCCACGTTTGGACTGGCACATGGGCTACTTTTTTCATTTCTCTTACTAATTCATTGATGGCTTTTCCTTCATCATTTATCTCTAAACAACAATTTGTGAGATTAAATTTTCCACAGACTCCTCCTTCCTGTGCTAGTAAATAGTCTAGTGCGAGTCTATTTTGATATAGGGCTGTACGCATTTTAGTATTTTGTTTAGCCACCAATCCTAGAGCATTACCCGTTTTATTTACAATTATTTCTACTACAGCTTGCAACCTGATTATTCTATTCAACATATAAATGGGGGTCCTATATCCCCAGGACCCATCTTCTGCCCATGTCGCTGGGTCATAATATGCTATTATTCTTTCAGGTGGCCACTCATTATCTTTCCATTTTCCTATTTGTAGCTCTCTTTTTCCCCTTCGGTTGTGAGTTTCTAATGCGTCTGTATATACCAGTACCCCTAGGCGTTCTCCTCGGTTTATAGGTAATAAGAGAAAGCTTGGCCGTATAGTTCCTAACACGCACGCTCCGGTCCAATTTTTTGGTAATCGGGTATATGCAAATTTTCCACAGATCCAATATTGCCCTTCTGGACTTGACCACCCTTTATCAATAGTGGTTCCGTTGGTCCAATTCGCATGATTTTTACTTATTTCTTGGGCAGTGCCCCATTTATCCTACTTTTGGTAAGTACTATTCCAGTTATATCCCCCTTCACATACTAAATATCCGACTGGTTTACTCCCAGCGTCATTTTGCCAACAGCTTCTTCTTATTATGCTGGTTTGTAATATCCATTGTTGTTTCCTGACCTGAGTTGATATGTTCTAAACATTAGGGTCTGGTATGTTGCTCTCTTGGGCCTCCCAGGGCCAATTCTCTCCTGATTAGTTCCACCACATACATAACAATTAGTTACATTTAGTGACTTAGCAATGTTCTCAGCAAGATTTACAAATAGATTTTTAGCCACTGTGGGAATTTCATATTTCGTTCCTGTTTCCATTTCATGATAAAATGACTTAAATAACAGTCTATGCTGCACCGATTCTCTTTTCTTTCATTTCAATATTAATAACTACACCTGGGTCTTCTCCAGGTCCATATATCTTAAGTCCAATTTTGGTTATTTTTTTCTGTTTCCAAATTTCTAAATTTATAAGGGTTAAATTTACTAAATTACAGGTACAGGTTGTACAATTATGGTCTGTTTGTACCCTTGTGATTGAAGCTTGTAAATCCCCACATTGGCTGTCATATCCCCAGCTTGCAGTATCCTAACATACACAAGACCATCCCCTTCTTCCACATAGGTGTGCTGACTGATATCTCACCGTTTGACTAGGTACATAATCAGGATTTATCTGACATTGACGTCCACCTCCACCTGGGCAAATATATTTTGGTTGATTACTATAGCATCATCTCCACTCTACACTCCCACAATTAATATCCAGATCATCATCTATAATATCGCATGCATCAAAAATTACCGATACTGATGTGCTCAAATTGGCCATATCCTTACTTATTCCAATTAATCTTCCTACTTCCGAATTTGTTTTCATTTCTACCCACTATTGATAAAGAAGTTCCTTTGGATCGTAACAAACAGTATCATTTTCCACCGAGCATTTCTTATATTGTGTTCCATTGTATATACAACTCCCGTTCTGTTTCCCTTTGCACTCGTAATAGGTGTGGTACATTAATGTTTTATTACTTACTCGTCCGTGCTGGGCGGTTCTTATGCACTCGGTGCAATTTTGATTACCTGTCACCAGGTTGGTGAGTCCGAGTAAAATCAGGAGAGGTCCGGTAAGGGATCTCATGGTCGGAGGCATCAGCTACAAGGGGTGCTCGTCCTTGACTGGCCTTACTTGGTCGCGACTGAGAATCCCCACCCGGTCTTGCCCTCTCCCCCTTCTCAAGCGGACTTCTTTATTTCGATGACAGTAATAAATCTTACCCACCAGAAATCTCCTATAGGAGTAGTCTGTCCACACTGAATGCAGAGGAAACTTCAGCTTTGAATTTGAAAACGTCCCTGTTAGCCTCTGTGGGAAATGATATATTTGTTACACAGGTTACACCTAACCCTCAATAATCATACAACATGGTTTACAGAGTGGACATAAACTTAGTCCTGCCCGATAATTGCTTAATGCTATAGTCTTTAATTCGTGATCATTTCTCATACGTTCATTCCCTTTTTAATGTTATTTTTGTGGTTCCAGGTTGTAAAATAACTTTCCAGTCTTTCATGGGTCCTTTTACTCGAGTCGCGTGCGTCCACCCCTTTTCCGCGGTCCAGATGGCAGTATCTGTAGTTAACAATACAACAAAGGGTCCTTCCCATGAAGGAACTAAAGTTTCTTTCTTCCAAGTTTTGATCAGTACCTTATCCCCTGGTTTGAATTGATGGATTGCAAACCCCAAAGGTAGGGTTTGTGCCATTATTCCTATATCTCTTAGTTCTTTCAACCTTTCTCCTAAAATGATAACATATTTCCGAATATTATAATCTTCCACTACATTGTTTCCCTCGGAGATAGGGCATGCCGTATAAAACCTAATATGGCGATAATCCAGTCTCACTGTGCGGTTTGATCCTTATGTTAAGAAGGGCTAGCGGTAAACATTTAGTCCATGGCATCTGTGTTTCAACCATTAGCTTCGCTAGCTCTTGCTTTATTGTTTGGTTTATTCTTTCTATTACTCCCAAACTTTGAGGATGCCATGGGGTATGATATTCCCATTTAATACCTAATGATTGGCACAAGGATTTTATAATTTTAGAAGTAAAGCGAGTGCCTTGATCAGAATCAATATATTGTATTATCCCATACCTGGGGATTAGGTGTTCTAGTAAAATTTTATCACCGTCTGAGCTGTCGCTCTTGCTACAGGATAGGCTTCGACCCATCGTGTTAAATGGTCTACTATAACTAACAAATATTTCAATCTTCCTATTCTTGGTAATTTGGTAAAGTCGACTTGAATCCTTTCAAACGGTCTATAAGCTAGTTTTCTTCCTCCCATGGCCACTTGTTGAAACACGGCCTTATTTGCCCTTTGACAAGTTAAACACCCTTGTGTAATTTGCCTTGCTATTTCAAAAAATTCCAATACAGCCAAACTGTTTAAGGAAATGATCACTTAACACTTTTGTACCCCAATGTGTTTGCGCGTGTAAGCGTTCTAATACCTGCCTAGCGTAAGCTTTTGGCAACATCTCTCGCTCATCAGGTAATGTCCATTTCCCTTGTTCCACTCTAGCTCCTATTTTCTCTAATTTTGCTTGTTCCTCCAGCGTAAACTTTTTCTCCTTTTCCTCTTATCCTCTTCCACTAGTGTCCTCCTTTGTTTGTGTATGATTAATTTTAACAGTTTCAATCCTCAAGGCTGCTTCCTGAGCCTCCTTATCTGCTAAATTATTTCCTCTAATTCGATAATCTAATCCCTTTTGGTGTCCCCTCACATGCACCACGGCTATTTCCTTTGGTTCTCTTAACACTTTTAAAATTTTACTATCAACTCCTGATGTATTAAGTTCTTTCCTTGAGTGTTAATCAAGCCTCTTTCCTCCCAAATTTTTCCAAAAGTATGGACTACTCCATATGCATATTTGGAATCTGTGAATATGGTCCCTCTTCTTTCTTTTAATAATTCCAGGGCCCTACATAAGGCATAAAGCTCACAAGCCTGAGCTGACCATGATGGACTCAGAGGTCCTGATTCCACAAGTTCTAAGTCCTTGTCAATTTTTGCATATCCTGATTTTCTCTTCCCTTCTATTACTTGGGAGGATCCATCTACAAACAATTTTTCTCCTCCCTCCAATTCAATATCTCTAAGATTGAGCCTTACTTTTGTCTGGGATTCTATAACTTCTAAACAATTGTGTTATAGCACTACTGCTTCTGAGGGTTCCCCAAACCGGAACTGAGCGGGGCTCTGGGCAGAGGTGACTCCTAATTCCAAATTAGGTGAATCTATCAAGATGGTTTCATATTTCAAAAGTCTACTATCTGTCAACCATTTCTCTGTCCTCTGTTGGAGGACATTCCTAACATTATGTGGCGTATATACCTTTAGAGGTACACTAAAGGTAATTTTCCTAGCTTCCTCTATCAATAATGCCATAGCAACTAGGGCTTGGAGACATGCTGGCCACCCCCTGCTCACCGAATCTAACAATTTGGATAAATATCCCACCAGTGTGTGTGGGTTTTTTGGGGTTTTTGTTTGTTTGTTTTTGTTTTGTTTTGTTTGGGGTTTTTTTTTTGTTTTTTTTTTTTCCATTCCCTTTTTAGTCTGTGGAGGTCTTAGGATTAAAATACCAGAAACCCGGTCAGGATCTGATTTCTTTTTTTTTCCTTTGCTTAACCAATGTCCCAAATATTTTACTTCTTGCTCTATAAATTGTAATTTCGAGCAGGACACTTTTAATCCCTTTTTCTCTAAAAAATTTAACAATCTAATGGTGGCTTTTCGGGTCTCCTCTTCAGTTTCTCCTGCTACCAGTAAATCATTCACATATTGTAATAATTTTTCCCTCCTCGTGTACTGTAAAACCTTGTAAGATTTTCTTTAAGGTCTGTCCAAACAAATTTGGTGACTCCGTAAACCCTTGTGGTAGCACAGTCCACCTTAATTGTTGTTCTTCGTCCTGTTTCGGGGTCTTCCCATTCAAAGGTAAAATAATCTCTGAACCCCTTATCCAAAAGACAGGCCCAAAAGGCATCTTTCAAATCTATTACACTATACCAAATATGTTTAGGAGACAGGTGACTCAATAAAGTATAAGGATTTGCCACGACAGGGAATTTGGTGATTGTTCGCCGATTCACGGCTCTCAAATCCTGTACCATCCTATATGTACCATCTGATTTCTTTACAGGGAGTATCGGGGTATTGTGGGGTGACATACATGGTTCCAAAGTCCCATTTTTTAGTAATTTATCCACAATAGGTTTTAGACCTCTCCGGCCTTCTATAGATATAGGATATTGTTTAATTCTAATTGGCTTATGAGGGTCTGTTATTTGTACCTTGATGGGTTCCATATCTAATCTCCCAACATCTCCTTCCTTATACCATACTTGGGGGTCAATTTTTTCCTCATCAAGTTGGGTTAAGGTACATAAGTTAATATATAACCGATCTCCTTGGTTCTGAATAGTTAGGTTTAGTTTTAAAATCAAGTCCCTCCCTAATAGGTTATATTCTGCTTCTGGTAATAAAAGTAAATCATTTAAACAAATTTTTGTCTCTGTCTCAATCTCTACTTCTTCTAAGATGGGGACTTTGAAGGGTTCTCCTTTTGCACCTGTTACTGACATCTGGGCTTTTCCTTTTCCTACCCCTTTTGGGAGTTTCTGAATCGTTGACCTTTCAGCTCCAGTATCTACTAAAAATAAAAATTCTTCTTTTTGGGGACCTACTAATAGTTTTATCAAGGGCTCTGTTGATGTTGAGGTCCCCAGAAGATACAACCCCTAACACCCCTAATCCTCTTTGAACATTTTCTCATCCCATTCCCGTTTACGGCAGTTTTTCTGAACACGTCCCTTTTTGTTACAATAGTAACAGATGGGAGTTGTGGGTCTGTCTTGATGAGATTGTCCCTGGGGTGGCTGTTCTGGTCTCTTATCTTTTTTTCTCTCCCAGCTGAGTCTTACTCCTCTGACTTTCCCTCACTGCTGCTACAAAAATTCTTGCCTCTGCTTCTTGTTTTTCTTCGTCCCTCCTGACATAAACCTTTTGAGCTTCTCTTAGTAATTCTTCCAACCCTCTCTCTTGCCAGTCCTCTATCTCCACCCAGAGGTACTTCCCGTAAAGGATACAAAGACGCTCTGGGTGCTCAGTTTGGGATCCTCCCCTTAGAGTTGAATTCGACCCTGGGGCCGTAGGGGAAGTCATCAAATTTGGTGACGGTATTTGACGGGTAGCTGGATTATACGGGGGAGGTAAGTGATCTAGGGGGTCCCAATCCTTCTTTTCCTTTTCCATGTTGTCGTGGTTTAGCCCCAGCCGGCAACTAAGCACCACGCAGCCGCTCGCTCACTCTCCCTCCCACAGTGGGACGGGGGAGAGAATTAGGAAAAACCTCGTGGGTTGAGATAAACACGGTTTAATAGGACAGAAAGAAAGAAGGGAACAATAATGATAATACCAACAAAGGAATGTATAAGAACAAGTGATGCCCAATACAGAAATTGCTCACCACCCCGTGATCGACAGCCCGTCCCCGAGCAGCGATTTCCGCCCCCCCGGCCAACTCCAGTTTATGTACTGGGCATGACGTCGTATGGTAGGGAATATCTCTTTGGCCAGTCTGGGTCAGCTGTCCCGGCTGTGTCCCCTCCCAGCTCCCCGTGCACCCCCAGCCTGCTCGCTGGCAGGCCAGCACAAGAAGCTGGACTGTCCTTGACGGCTCAGCAACAACCCAAAACATCAGCACATTATCAACAGTTCCTCATCCCAAATCCAAAACACAGTCTCACACTAGATTCTGTGAGGAAAACCAGCTCTATCCTGGCTGAAACCAGGACACATGTGTTGCTCCCCTACGGTCTTATTTTTCCCTACTCCTGTTTTAAGATGAAAAATGCCCACACAGGCCTTTATCCATAAACTAGCATACTCGCTCTCCTCTTGGCAAAACGGTTCCTTAGAATTTACATACAGGTTTAGCGCCTGACAAACCCAATCCTCAAATGACCCAAATAAAGGCCAAAAAAAACGTGGGGTCTCAAGGGGTTCTTTGGCCATTTTACCATACAATATTTAACTAATTTCTCTTTTGTCTTCCCTTTTCCAGGGCCCTTATTATTCCAATGTTTTAACATTATTCCTAATGGAATCTCCGGAGGTATTTTTAGTAATTCGCTCCCTTTCTTCTGGTCCTGGGTTCTCGATTTCGTCTGACCCATCTAGGAATTTTTACTGTGGCAATTCCTACAGCCCTTGGTTACCAAGCAGAGTGTCTTGCAGGGGGTTTCAAACTTCTCACTCACCTATGGATCCTATAAAAATCGCTTCAGTCCTTCACCGGCCAAGTCCCTCGCGGGAGATTGGAACCGCGGTTAGAAGACCTCCACAATCGCTTCGGAACGAGGTTCCGTCTCAGTCACACTCTTACACACACAGGCAACCGAATCCCACCCAACCGAACGGTATACACCTTAAATACTTACAACCCCGTCGTCTTCGTTCGGATCTTCGCGCGCAGAATTACGGGCAAAATAAACTGCTGCAGCCGGCAAGGGAGCTCATAAAAAATCAAATTCTTTGCTTGCCCCTATTTGGGTTCAGGATGGTGTTAGTCCCGACCCGACCCGATCAGGAGCCACCAAATGGTGGGGCGCCGCTCCTAGATCAAGTCAGTATTCAGGAACCAAGACCATCCCGGACGAGTCCCCAGTTGTGATAAATGATTTAGTCCCAAACAGGATTCCAATTTAAGTTTGCAATTTATTAAACAAATAGAGGCAAGCAAACAGCGCTGGGTGCGCCGGGAGTCTCCGCTCCACCAAGACGCACACCTTCACTTCTTACAATTCCTTCCTTTATACTTCTCTAGGCTTCGTTTCTTGCCTTTCTCCGCCTTTTTCTTGGAAGATGACTCTTTCTTTAAGTACGTCACCACTTCCCCGGTCTGCGCATGCTTCATCTTTTTCTAGGTGGTCGTCCGGTGGTCGTTGGGAGGAAGATGCTCCTCTTCGTCAGTGCACTCTACATGACCTCTCTGTTTGTGCAGGCGCTCCGTTATTCTACTTATATTATGCTACTTGATTTGGCTATACATTTTCTTGACATTTCTGCGGTTATTTACAACACTGGTTTGCACTAGTATATCAGGAACTAACTTACATATCAGGAGGCTACATAAGCTACACATATCAAGGGAGTTACCCAAACTATACTTATCAGGAAGTTACATAAAGACTACCACTCCCCTGTTTATGGTCATGCCCTACATATATTCCTTTATTTCAATATAAATGACATTTGCTTCAAGCTTATATTCACTAGATTTTCTTTACACGAATCGCTCATTCCTCACAGTTTCAGGGACAATGGAGCTTTTCTTAGTAGCGGGAAGAGCAAGAAACCTCCACAAATTACAGCTGGGAAGGTTCTGTCTGGATGTGAGAAAAAATAATCCTCACTGAGAGGGTAGTCTTGTGCTGCAAGAGATCACCCAGAGGGAGTCTGGATTATCCCATGGCTTTGTGTTTCAAGGAGCAGCTGGTGAGGGTGGAGAGCCATCAGTGAAGGCATAGAAATGCCAGGGTGAGAGCTAGGTGGGAAAGCAAGATGGCTGTCAGCAAGCTGAAGGGAAAGAGGTGAGGCATGGGACAGTGTAGGGCAGCCTGCATAGAGATGGCCAAGGGTTCTAGCAAGACCGAGAGGTCCAAAAGGACTGAGGTCTTTGTCGTCTTGACTATAGCAGCTGTCTCTACCACCAGGGCCAGTGAGACAAAACTTTATTCTTCTCTTCTCAGAAACTGCCTTCCCAGGACCTGGGCTCAGGGTTTGGCCTTGCCTGCTTCATAAAACGAACCAAGGGTTTTCTCAGCATTACAGCCACCTGTGCAGTGCCCTTGCCTACCTGCAGTCACCGTCTCCAAGTATCTGCTCTAATGAGTCAATGAGGAGCCTTTGGCAGTAATGGGTCTCATTAAGTCCCATTAATGCTTCAAGGTATTTTGGGGTTTGCTTCTGGCTTTGACTTCTTGAGAGGTTTGTTCAGTCTTCTCCCAGTATCTGAGGTTCACGGACTGAGCCCCAAATACACCATGGGGCTCCTTAAAACACAGAAAGCCCTAACAAGTCATGCCTCTTCCTGTAACGTTCTCCACGTCTGCAAGACTCGTATAGCTAATCTGAGTTGTTTCATAGCATGGTTAAGAAGGAAGATTTCAAAGTGCACCTAATAAAGTTATTTTTAATTTTAAAGGCGGTATTTTGTTAATTTCAGTTTAAAGAAGTGATAGAAGCATTATCCAACTGATATGGATCCTGAGTGTCAGGAGCGTCTCCTGAGGAGGTCTGGACAGGTAGGAAAAGCAGTCCCTTGAGATCTGACACTGGGTGGACAACCTTGCTCCTCACCTCCCCAGACTCCCCACCTGTCGTTGGCCACCTGGGATTTACATCACTTTCCCTTCATCAGACTTCTCTGAACTCTGGGAGCTGAATGTTAGAGCTCCATTGCACCATCTCCCACCCACTTTCCTTAGAGGACTGGCTGCACACAGGCACAGAAGGATGTTTCCCATTTGCAAGCAAAGCAAAGTAAAGCACGATCAAGTGTCTTAAGCAATAAAACACTCCTCAACCATATACTAAGTACAAGCTGCCTCTAATGAGGTCGCCTTTCTACAAGGGATGATCTTACGAGAAATGTTTTAGATAGATAGATAGATAAAGGTAGATACAATTAAAAGAGTTGGCTAAAGATACCGTTATACTACTGAAAGACAGGCAGGCTTTTAGTCCCTGAAGCTCAAAGCAGCAGTGTGGGTGGGAAGTATCTGAATGAACAAAGAGTAAGGGGAGGAGAACAATGGAAAGGGCCTTTGTCTAGACAGTCTGCTGAAAACATTACTTCAGAAATGGTCATTGTATCAGCACAGGTGAAAATATATGAAAGATTAGAATTATTAACTACAAAAGACATTAACCACTTGATCCAGTGTGGCCTGGCAGCAAAGGCAGCCAGCAGTGTCCTGAAGTGTATAAAGAGGAGCCTCGCCAAAAGAGTGAGGGAAGTGGTTGTCTCCCCATGCTCATTGCTTGTTAGACCACCTGTAACCAATTATATCCAGTTTTAGGGCCCCAGTTCAGGTGTACTGATCTGGCTGGGATGGGGTTACCTTCCTTCATAGCAGCCTGTGTGGTGCTATGTTTTGCATTTGTGCCTTAAACAGTGTTGATAACACACCAGTGTTCTGGCTATTGCTGAGCAGTGTTTGCACAGTGTCAAGGCCTTCTCTGCTCCCTCCCAGTGAGTGGGCTGCAGATGGGCAAGAACAGCTGACCCCAACTGACCAAAGGGATATTCTCTAACGTACGACGTTGTGCTGAGCAATAAAAGCTGGGACAGAGGAAGAAGGAACTAGAATTTTTTTGTTACAGGAATCACTTCCTAGTTCACATGCAATCCATTGCATAGCATTAGTAAAAGGCCTTAGACCTTCATGAGCGGTGAACTTTCACCTAGCTACTGATGAAGTTCTACTGAACTCTTACTTAGTCGCGTGAGGGAAGGCCCTGAAACTGGTGTAAATTAGAAAGATAAGATAGCCACATCCATCAGCAGAGGTTGCCTCATCGAGAAACGAAAAAGAACGGCCTGCTTGGAGACAGTGAAAGGATCCAATGAGGAAAAAGGAGACCCCAGACCCAAATACTCCAACTGGACTAAACCGTCTCACAAGGGGAGGGGAGCTTAGACTGTAAGGGTATAATTGTCCAGAGAGTCTCTGGTTCGGGGTCCGTCTCCAGAGGCACTCAGCTCAAGCTGTTCTTCACCACTGTACCGCTTAATAAATTCAACTGGTATACGTCATGTCAGAGATTCTGCTTCAGGAAACCTAGGGTTGAGCCTGAGGGAAGAGAAAGCACCCAAGAGAGACTCTGTGTGTGTGTGTGTGTGTGTGTGTGTGTAGAGTCGAAAGGCGCACACGTCGGCTCACTGGAGTCTCCTGCTGCAAAGGGACTCCAGACCCAGCAGTTAAAGTCTCGGGTGGTGTGTGTGCAACTCCTTGATTGGTGTGTGAATGCTCAGGCAGCGGCTTCTCCATTAATGTTTTTTCATTCAAAAGTCTTCTGTGTGGAGACTGGCTGGGCATCATTTTTGCTTGTGGGAAGTGGTGAGTGGTTGCCTTTGCGTTGCTTGTTATTATTATTGCTTGTTGATTTTTAAAAAATCTCTTTCTTTCACCTGCTAAGCTGTCTTTATCTTGACCCACAACTTTCCGTGCTTTATTTCTTCCTGTTCTCTCTCCTGTCCCAGTGGGGAAGGGGGGGAAAGAGTGAGCGGCTGCGTGGCTGCCGGGCTATTGGCCAGAGTCAATCCACCACATCAAGGAAGACGTTGACAACTGGGAGTGACTTCAGTGGGAGGCTGCCAAGATGCGCAGGGGCTGCAGCACTTGCCTGGGGAGCAGAAACTGAGGGAAAGGGCTGCCTTCGGCCTGGGAAAGGGAAGGTCTGGGGAACCTCATAGCAGCCAGCCAGTCCCTGCAGGGAGGTTTTCAGGAAGATGGAGCCAGTCTTGTCACCGTGGTGCTTGGCAGGACGATAATAGACGATAGTCAAATGTTGAAATAAGGAATGTTGAGGCTGGAGATAGGGACAATCTTTTTCTCCATAAGGGCATCCAAACATTGAAGCAGGTTTCCCAGAGATGTTTTCCTGTCTTTGTCCTTGGACATTTTCCAGCCCCCATGTGGCAAAGCCTTGAGCAAAGTGGTCTGACTCCGTAGCCGATTCTGCTGTGAGCATGAGGTTGGACTGGAGACCTACTGAGGTCCCATTCAGGAGAGTGGAAAACTAAATGATGCTGTGGTTCCTTCCTCTCTAGGTGTGCCCTTGATGACAGTAGGGAAAGCTGTCAGGTTCCCCGTGACCATGGAAGTAAGTCAGATGCTGGCATAGTCAGATCAGCTGAAGTTGTCTTCTCCTCCTCCAGGCAGTGTTGCTCAGATGCAGGACTGCTTCACAGGTATCCCCAAACAGCCCTGGTTATTTCCTTTGCTTCACCGTTCATTCCCTTTTCATTCTTTTCCCACCTCTCAAGTCCTGCTCTTTAACCATCCTTATCCCCACCCATGCAAAAAGCCAAGGACTTTTCACTGTTTATCCAGTGGCCCTGCATTTGCTCACTTTGAACCCTCCTTTGGTGTCTCTGCGGTGGTTACTGTGGTGCTTTCTACCTCGCATTGCAACTCAACTTAACGCCAGTACTCTTTTCTTCTCTGTAGTGTCCTGCAGCTACTTAAGTTCTGATCTTGTTAGAGGCACCACGACTCAGGATGGCCGTTGGCACGCATACTTTAAAAGCTGGACTGTTGGAGGTTCAGTCCAGAGGGACCTTGGCACACCTGGGATTTGGCCAGCAGAAACCTCAAGGTTTTGAAGGAAAAGCTCAGAAACAACTCCATGCAGCAGCATGGACAGGGACCTGACTGACTAAGGGAACTGTGACAATGCCATATGAGTCAGTGGTTCTCACATTTCGAAAGGAGAGTGGAGTGTCTGGAGGAGGTCTGCCAACTTGAAGTGAAGGGCCTAAAGGATGAGCTGTGGGGAGAGTCTGAGGGAGCTGGGTGTCTGTAGCCTGCTGAAGTGGAGGCACGGGTTTACCTAGCAAGAGCCTGCACCTGCCTGGAGGGATAACGGAGCCAACCTGTTTTCTGCAGTCACCATTGATACGACAGAAGGAACAGCCACAAGCTGCCTCTTGGGAGCTTTAGGCTGAACCTCAGGAAAAATAAAATGGACTAGGAGGAGCGTTGCCATGATCTCCACCTTTGGAGCTCTTCAAGTTTCAGCGCCGCAAAGTCACGGCCAGCCTGGAGGCTGGACTAGAGACCCCCTCGCAGCAGTCTCTTTCCCAACAGGCCTGTGCCTTGCCACATGTCATATGAGAAGAGACTAAGCTGGAGGAGAGGGTCTCTACATCACAGGACAATTCAGGGTGGAAGGAGGGTCAGGAGGTCTCTAGAGTTGCACTGGCTCCAAGCAGGGCCAGCTCTGAGGTCAGACCAGCTTGCTCGCTAAATGCCAGAATCCGGAGAAAGAGTTTACACATGAACCAGGCATCTGTGCCGCCGTTACAGAAATGGAGACAAGGCCTTTGACCAGCTCCCTGAACACAGCTATTGGTACGTCATGCCCCCTGAGAACATCCATCCTCCCGGGAACATCCATCTTCTTGTCCAAAGGAGTGGGATCCTTATGCAACTATCCTGCCATATCTCCAGACCATGGGGTGCTTTACACTGTAAACAGAACTGAAGGAAAGCCTCTGACTTGGGTACGGTCAACTGAATTGCTAAAAGAGGGCAAGATGGAGGGATCTCGGAGCTTCCAGGTTCTTCCTGAAGATAGAAGGCCTCAGATATAGGAACAGAAGATAACAGTTTTGAACTAGCCTAGGCTTTAGATCATTTCACATGTGATGGCTCTGCTCCATCCTTTCAGTCATTGGCACCCAGAAACCTCATCTGCTTTTCCTTCCTCTCCTCCCAAAAGCTGATCAAGTGATGGGAAGAAAGGAAGGAGAAAGGCCCTAGGCCTCTGTGACTCACCTGGGCTCTGGCACTTGGAGGGCCACAGTGTCATCCATTGTACACCCCATAAAGAATCAAGCTGGGAAGTGACTCTTCACGTACAAGTGAACAAGGTCGATGGACAGGCAAGGCTATGTCTGGAGACCAGTACACCTAGAGCATCGATCAAGCTGGGGCTGAAACTCAGGCCTGGTCTTCAATGGTCTCCTGGGCCCATGGACAGAGGTGTGGATGGAGGCCCCAGGTGAGGCTGATTAGGGTCCTGAAGGCCTGTGGATGCTCTCAGGGCCCTGACACTGCCCCCATGGGATCCCACCTGCCAGTGCCCTCAGTAGGCCAAGTTCTCATTCCCGCATGTGCAGGGTCTGTGCTCGGCTACTCTCCTTCCCCGCTTCTGTGCAGATCTGGGAGACCACAGTTTCATGCTGACTACAACCAAGGCTGAAACTGGTCTTCCCATCCCTGACCAACTTTTCCTCTTTTGGGAGTACAAGGTCCAGGTGAGCCTCAGACTGGGTGGCACAGTTAGAAGCTGACCCACACACAAGATCCCGCCTAACCTGTTGCATGTCCCATAGAGAACATCCACACATCTGACCTGCTCTGGTAGCAAGCAGGGCATCCTCCACTTCTCGCCTTCCCTGTTAGTCTCGCCTAAAGATGTTGTATCTCCGTCAGTCACAAAAGCTGTGGGAGCTGTCCTTTTCCATCTTGACTCTTGCTCCCCTAACGTCACAGCTTTGCGATGGCATGTTGTCCTCCTGCTGTCTGTGCTCCAGGCTGTGGGCTTTGGTGCACATTAGGCCTGTAGCACCTCAGATGTGGCACCAGGGCCAAGGGCAGATTTGTCACATGGACACCTGATACCAAAAGATTGGCCCTCTTTGTGTGGAAAGGCTTCACAGCCGATGTGTGCTGGAGTGGATGGCAGGAGGCAACATAATGATGAAGGAGGTTCTCACAACGAGAGCAAAAGCTGCAGTCCCCAAGACCAGACAGAAAACGGCCTTGGGCTGTGCAGCCCTGGCAGGAGAGGGGTTTGTTGTCCCAGGTGACACTTGCAGCAATGAGTGGGGCCTGTGACAGAGGTGAAGCCGATCTCCAAGAAGGACAAGCTGCTGCTGAGAAAGTCCCCGGGGGAGGACAGCCTGTCATCCAGCCACACTGTGGACATCATGCTGGGGGCTGACTGGCTAGATAGCAGCTCTGCAGAGAAGTACCTTAGGGTCCTGGAGGGCAAGCAGCTGAGCATGAGCCAGCCAGGCAGCCTCGCAGCAAAGGCCAGCAGCCTCCTGGGCTGCATTAGGAAAAGCATTGCCGGCAGATGGAGGGAAGTTAACCTTCTCCTCCACTGAGCACCGGTGGGCCACATCTGGAGTGCTGTGTCCAGTGCTGGGCTCCCCAGTGCAAGAAAGTTGTTGACCTGCTAAAGCAAGGCTATCAAAGGGCCACAAAGCTGATTTAAGGGACCGCAGCATCTTCCATAGGACGGAAGGCTGAGAGGTCTGGGACCGTTAAGCCTGGAGAAAAAATTGCTCAGGAGTGTGGAGTAATAGGGCACGGACTGTGGCAGGGCTTCAGGCCAAAGACCTTTATTGTTAGCATAGCGTGCTTTTTATACAAATACAGCGCGTTCACGCACCTAAAAGTGCTACCCGGTTGGCTATTGCTTTAAGTCCACGCGACTCTCACAGAGGCAGGATTGGTCGCCTCTGTATGTCCACGCGCTCCTTTGCTTCTTCTTAGTTGTTTACCACAGCTCCTTCTCTTCAAGGTTGAGCCCTGCAGGTGTCCGGCTGTTTACCAGCTTCTCAATGCCACAGCTCCTTCTCCTTAAGGTCGAGCCATGCAGGGTGATCCCAATATCACCCCCTTTTTGTTTATCTATAAACAAAACCTGATGGTTCATTCGCAACCCGAGGACTGTGAGGAAGATGGACCATCTGTACATTCTTCTATCGTCCTGCACCACGAACTCAGCCCAGCAGTCGGTAGGTGCCAGCTTTACATGGGCGTCCCCACGGAGGCAACGGTGGCCTTGCCGTACACCGGCCCACTGCCCTTTGGGAAATCCCGGTATTTATACATTTGCAGAGGAACGAGTTTCGACACACGTGGCCAGCGAGTGTCAGAACACGCCTTGGTTGCCACCTTTCAACACAGAGAGCCTATGGCATACGCGCCCGCTGGCCAGACGTGCTGCACGTGCCCCAGCCACCCTGTCTGTTGGTTCGTAGGCTTTGTTCACGCGGCATATTACCATAATCCAGCAGTCACATATCAACCATGCTCAAGCCAATAGCAGAATGTTACAAGGCAAACAAAATTGTGAATTGTGCTTTATATTCCTCCGTTACTGCATGTCTTCCCCATCCTCCCCTAACCTTGATCAACTTTCTTATCTCTTGGGCTGTTTTCTCTCACCCAGCATAGTATCTGTTTCTTACCCAGCCATCCATTTTCTGATATTCTAACTGCAGTTTTCTCACAGGCCAAAATTCCATCTGTTAACCCCTCCGTATGTATACGATAATTGGCGATAATTTCCATTTCTGCCGACAAGCTAACTATTGCTTTTTCTAGCTGAGATAAACGTCTGAGTCCCAAACAGGATTCCAATTGAAGTTTACAATGTATTACATTATATACATTAACCACTCTGCTAGACTTAGGCTTGCGGTCATACAAGGATACGTAGGACAGAAGGTTACACTTCATCACACGAATCAGATGAACATATTTCACATAGCTGTACTACTCCTCGTGATGGGAAAAGCGCCCGTACAAAGCTATGATAACCTTTATTATATCTCACCAAGGGATTTGTAGTTATAGAGTGCTTTGCCCTAAAAGCTTTCCATGTTCCTCTAATGATACCGCTAATTTCAGTCTGATTAATTATCTGTGTTATAAATGATTTAGTCCCAAACAGGATTCCAATTCAAATGTACAATTTATTAAGCGAATAGAGGCAAGCAAACAGCGCTGGGTGCGCCGGGAGTCTCCGCTCCACCAAGACGCACGCGGTACAGCTCCTGTTCCTGGTTTATATCCTGTCCGTTAATACATATTCATGAACAGGCGTGTCTTCTTTGGCGCATGCCCTTTTCTCCTAGGATCTTCTCGAATCTTCCTCAGCGTGATCCTGTTCGCTAATACATATTCATGAATAGGCCTGTCTGCTAATACATATTAATGAACAGGCGTGTCTTCTTCAGCGCGTGCCCTCTTCTCCTGCTAGAGTCTTCTTGAATTTTCCTCGGCGTGCCCCCAGGATGACCCCAAACCGTATGCATGCACTTTCTTTACACAATACTATGCGGTCAGTGGTCAAACTGGTTTGAGCTGATATACCAGCCAAGTAGTTTAACTTTCTCCTGTAAAATACCCCTTTTTATGGTGCAGGAGAAATCCATAAAAGTCCAGAAGGTTACACTTCATCACACGAATCAGATGAACATATTTCACAATCCCCCATCTTTTTCTTTATAGTATTGATTCGTGTTTTCGTTTCCAATTGAGTACTGCAGATATCTGCATTCCTTGTATAACCGAGTAGATTAATCTAGTAACAATTCCCCACATATCCCCAATACAACTATCCCGATTTTAGTAAGCCAATCACCACCCATAAAATCTCCCCAAAATCCTCCTAGATTGATTCCATTCCAAGTTTATCTCTCAGGAGGCCATTCGTTATACACCTGGACTCCTAGTCGCTCTCCCTAATTTATGGGTAACAGGAAAAAACTAGGTTTTATTGTTGATTACACGTACGGGCTGTACAATTAGAAAAGGTCCTCAGTTTTCCCATTTTTCTGGGGTAAACCCCAGCTGGACTTGTTCCAATATTGACTACAGTTATTTGCCGTAGTCAGAGTCAAGGAACTCACCCCAAGTAGAACTAGAAGAGGTCCGGTCAGGGCCATAGTGGTCGGCGGTCACAGCCCAAAGGGGTTGCAGCCCTTGGCAGACCCTTTTTAAGCCGCAACACCAGTTCCCCTCCGGTCTTGCCCTCTTCCTTCCTTTAAGGGGGTGCTTTCTTAGTACCCAAATTAATTGAGCACTGCTTGTGAAGGCCAGAGCTTTGCTAGATCAGTGGTTTGTCCAGACCTGAGCACTTGCCCGAGCCTGGCGATCCTCTTTATTTGCAAGGCTTTATGGCTACAGAAAACTGCCAGTTAGCCTGCAGTTCTTACAAATAAACACCACCTTCTACACCAAGGACAAATTCTAGTTCCAGCTCCTTTTTCCTGTTCTTCTTTTGCCAACAACTCCTTCCGATGATACTCGTTTGGAGTACCCATTGTTGTTTCCTATTACCCTTTCCCATTGTTTTCCAAACTTGGGGATTACTTACATGGCTCTCCATAGCTTCCCATGGCCATCGTTCACCTCGATTTGTTCCACCACAAACGTAACAATTAGTTATATTCAATGACTTAGCAATGTTTTCAGCAAGATTTACAAGTAGATTTTTAGCAACTGTGGGAATTTCATGTTTCACTCCTGTTTCTATTACAGGAGTAGCCGCAATAAAATTCCCACAGCAATTTAGTCAGATGTGACCTTCCACTCCTTCCCTGGACCTTTCACTCGTGACACATGTGTCCATCCTTTTTCAGCAGTTCTCACAGCTGTTTCTGTAGTGAATAAAACAAGGAAAGGTCCTTCCCAGAGGGGAGATAGGTTTCCGTCTTTCCATGTTTTTATCAGAATTTTATCTCCTGGTTCTAACTGATGAATTGCAAATCCTAAAGGTGGTGTTTGGGCCACCATCCCAATCTCTCTTCATTCTTTTAATCTTTTTCCAATGGTAATTATATCTTGTTGGATACTATGATCCTCAATTACATTGTTCCCCAGAGGCATTCCTTGAAAATAAGACATGCCATAGAACATTTCATATGGCGATATTCCAGTCTCACTGTATGTTTTCGTTAAGTGCCAATGGTAAACGTTTCGTCCAGGGCATTTGTGTCTCAATCATTAATTTAGCCAATTGTTGTTTTATTGTTTGATTCATTCTTTCTACCTTCCCCGAGCTTTGTGGGTGCCACAGAGTGTGGTATTCCCACTGAATACCTAATGATTGACATAATAGTTTTATTATTTTAGAAGTAATGTGTGTGCCCTGGTCAGAATCAATGTACTGGATTATCCCATATCTAGGTATCAAATGTTCTAATAAAATTTTTACCACCATCTGTGCCGTAGCTCGTGCTACAGGGTACGCTTCTACCCACTGTGTTAAATGATCTACTATTACCAATAAATATTTTATCCTCCCTACCTTAGGCAATTCAGTGAAATCGACTTGTACTTTCTCAAAAGGTCTGTAAGCTGTTTTTCTCCCTCCCGTGGCTGCTTGTCGAAACACTGTCTTATTTACCTTTTGACAAATTAAGCAACCTTGTGTAATTTGCTTTGCTATTTCAAAAATTCCAATACAACCAAATTGTTTAAGAAAATGATCACTTAACGCTTTTGTACCCCAATGTGTTTGTGCATGCAAACGTTCTAATAATCGCCTGGTGTAGGCTTTTGGCAGCATTTCTCGCCCATCGGGCAGTGCCCATTTTCCTTGTTCTAATTTAGCTCCTATTTTCTTCAATTTTGTTTGTCCTTCTGGGGTAAACTCCTTCTCTCTTTCCTCTCGTCCTTCTTTGCTGGTGTCCTCCTTTGTTTGTATGACATTAATTTTGGCAACTTTAGTCCTCAAGGCTGCTTCCTGGGCCTCTTTAGCTGCTAAGTTATTTCCTCTAGTTCGGTAATCACCAAAAGTCCCTTTTGGTGTCCCCTCACATGTACCACTGCTATCTCCTTTGGTTCTCTTAACGCCTTTAAAATTTTTACTATTAATTCTTGATGTATTAAATTCCTCCCGTGAGTATTAATCCAACCTCTTTCTTCCCAAATTTTTCCAAAAGTGTGGACCACCCCATATGCGTATTTAGAATCTGTAAATACAGTCCCGCTTCTTCCTTTTAATAATTCCAGGGCCCTACATAGGGCATACAGCTCACAAGCCTGAGCTGACCATGATGGACTAAGAGGTCCTGATTCCACAATTTCTAAGTCCTTGTTAATTATTGCATATCCCGATTTTCTCTTCCCTTCTACCACTCGGGAGGAGCCATCTATAAACAGCGCTTCTCCATTTTACAACTCAGCATCTCTTAGATCTGGTCTCACCTTAGTCTGGGTCTCAATTACCTCTAAACAGTTATGTTGTAATTCCTCTGGTGGTTCTCCAAACAAAAATTGTGCTGGACTCTGAGCAGAAGTCACCCTCAGTTCTAAGTCAGGGGAGTCTATTAGTATTGCTTCATACTTTAGGGTCCGGCTGTCCGTTAACCATTTTTCCGCTTCTTGTTGTAAAACATTTCTGACATTGTGTGGGGTATACACTGTTAAAGGAGCACTAAAGGTAATCTTCCTAACTTCCTCTATTAATAATGCTGTAGCAACCAAAGCTTGGAGACAAGCAGGCCATGCTCTGCTTACTGGATCAAGTAACTTAGAACAATGCCCCATGGGTTTTTTGGATTCCTGCCCAGTCTTGAGTAAGAACTCCATATGCTGTCTGGCTTGATATATTCACAAAGAGATAGAAAGGTTTTTCTAGATCTGGGAGGCTCAATACAGGTGCTTGTATTAATGCCCTTTTTACTTCCTCAAATCTCTGATCATCTTCAATAAACCACTTAAGTTGGTTATTAGTTAATTTTTCATATAAGAATTTTACTTTATCACTATAATTTTCAAGCCATGGTCTACAATATCCTACTAATCCCAGTATTTGCCTAATTTCCGTTTTAGTCTGTGGGGGTCTTAAGGATAGAATCCCAGATACCCTATCAGGATCTAACTTCTTCCTTCCCTTACTCAGCCAATGTCCTAAATATTTTACTTCTTGTTCTACAAACTGTAGCTTTGATCGGGACACCTTTAATCCCTTTTCCCCTCGAAAATTTAACAATTTAATGGTGGTTTTTCGGATCCCCTCTTCAGTTTCTCCTGCTACTAATGAATCGTCCACATATTGCAATAATTTTACCTCCTTAGGTATTGTGAAATCTTGTAGAATTGTTTCTAAAGTTTGTCCAAATAGATTTGGTGACTCCGTAAACCCTTGTGGTAACACAGTCCATCTTAATTGTTGTTTTTGTCCTGTTTCGGGGTCCTCCCACTCAAAGGCAAAATAATCTCTGGATGCCTCATCCAGAGGACAGGCCCAAAAAGCATCTTTCAAATCTATTACACTATACCAAGTATGTTTGGGAGATATATGACTCAATAAAGTATAAGGATTTGCCACCACAGGGAATTTAGTGATTTTTCGCTGATTTACAGCTCTTAAGTCCTGCACCATCCTGTATGACCCATCCGGCTTTTTTACGGGAAGAATGGGCGTGTTACGAGGTGACATACATGGTTCTAGGGTTCCTTTTTCCAAAAGTCTGTCAACTACAGGTTTTAATCCTTTTCGACCCTCCATAGGTATAGGGTATAGCTTGATTCTAATTGGGCGGTGCGGATCTATTATTTGAACGCTTATGGGGTTCATTTTGTCTTTCCAGTTTCCCCTTCCTTATACCACACTGAGAGGTTAATAGCTTCTTCATCCTCTTGTGTTAAAGTGTATAATTTAATCTGCAATTTGTCCCCTTGACTCTGAATGCTCAAGTTTAACTTCAAAATCAAATCCCTTCCTAATAAATTGTATTCCGCTTCAGGGAGCAAAAGTAAATCATTAAGACAAATTTTCTTTTCTGTTTCTACTTCTACATCTTTCAATATATTTACTTTAAAAGGCTCTCCTTTTGCTCCTGCTACTGACACGTAACTCTTCCCTTTTTCTATTCCTTTTGGAAGTTTTTGAATGGTTGACTTTTCGGCCCCTGTATCCACTAAAAATAAAACTTCCTCTTTATGGGGACCAATCAATAATTTTATCAAGGGCTCTGTTGATGTTGAAGTCCCCAGAAGATAGAGCCCCCGACACCCCTAATCTTCTTTGAACATCTTCTCATCTTGTTCCCGCTGACGGCAGTTCTTCTGAACATGTCCCCTCTTGTTACAGTAGTAACAGACGGGAATTGTAAATCTTCCTCGATAAGGCTGTCCCCGGGGTGTCTGCTCTATTCTTTTTTCCCTTTTCTCTCCAGGAGTCGTCTTATTTTTCTGACTTCCCCTTACTGCTGCTACAAAAATTTTTGCTTTTGCTTTTTGTTTTTCTTCGTCCCTCCTAACATAGACTTTCTGGGCTTCTCTAAGTAACTCCTCTAATCCTCTTTCTTGCCAATCCTCCAATTTTTCTAATTTCCTTCTTATATCCCCCCAGGATTTAGCTACAAATTGTGTTCTAAGGAGTGCGGTCCCAGCCACTGTATTCGGATCAATTCCAGAATACATTGGTAGGTTTTTCCTCAACCTCTCCAACCATTCTGTTGGAGATTCGTCTTTCCCTTGTTGTTCATTAAATGCTTTAGTAATGTTTTGCCCTCGGGGAACCGCTGCCCTTATTCCCTGTATGATTAACGTTCTCAAATCCCTCATATTTTGTCTTCCTGGGGGTTGTTGATGATCCCAGTGGGGATCCACATTTGGCCATTTCTGATCTCCCGGGGGTCCTGCCTCACTCTGTCTTTCCCAAATTCTCATTCCAGCTTGTCTAATCATTCCCCTTTCCTCAACAGTGAATAGGATCCCTAAAATGGACTGTATTTCTTCCCAGGTATAAGTATTGGGGCCTAGGAATTGGTCCAATTTTTCAGCTACTCCGAGGGGATCATCTAATAGGGTCCCCATTTCTTTCTGGAAATTTCTCACGTCTGTGGTATTTAACGGGACTGCCACAAACCCCATGCCTCCCTGATTGCCTCCGAGGGGTACTTCTCGTAAGGGATATAGAGAAGCTCCCTCAGATACAGCAGTCCTACTTCTCGTACATGCAGCCGGAGGTCGATCTAATTCCGGTGCTGTTGGTGGTGGAGATAGGGGCAACGGTGGTACAGAGAGAGGTACTACGGCCACCGGAGGGGGAGCCGCCGCCGGAGATGGATTATTAGAACATGGAGGCGGTAGGTTATCCAGTGGCTCCCATTTATCATCTTTTTCCTTTTCACTTTTCCCCTCTTCTTCTTCCTCAAACTTTTCATCTGTTTTTAATGTAAGTATTGAGGCTGGAAAAGAACGTAAAGTTCTGTCCCATAATCCTGCATAATCACTTTCCTCCTGACTAAAAGGTTCCTTTGAATTAACATATATATTTAAGGCCTGGCAGACCCAGTCTTCAAAAGATCCAAAAGCGGGCCAAAAGACATGTGGTCTCAAAGGTTCTTTTGGCCATTCTACCATACAATATTGAACTAATTTTAATTTACTTTTTCCTTTTCTGGGGCCCCTATCATTCCAATTTTCAATCATTATTCCTAATGGACTCTCCGGAGGTATTTCTAGTAATTCGCTCCCTTTCTTCTGGTCCTGGGGTCTCGATTTCGTCTGACCCATCTAGGAATTTTTACTGTGGCAATTCCTACAGCCCTTGGCTACCAGTAAGAGTGTCTTGCAGGGGGTTTAGGACCTATCACCCACCCACGAATCCTATAAGAATCGCTTCGGTCCTTCACCGGCCAAGTCCCTCGCGGGAGATTGGAACCGCGGTTAGAAGGCCTCCACAATCGCTTCGGAACTAGCTTCCGTCTCAGTCACACTCTTACACACACAGGCAACCGAATCCTACCCAACCGAACGGTATACACCTTAAATACTTACGACTCCGTCGTCTTCGTTCGGATCTTCGCGCGCAGAATTACGGGCAAAATAAACTGCTGCAGCCGGCAAGGGAGCTCATAAAAAATCAAATTCTTTGCTTGCCCCTATTTGGGTTCAGGATGGTGTTAGTCCCGACCCGACCCGATCAGGAGCCACCAAAAGGTGGGGCGCCCCTCCTAGATCAAGTCAGAATTCAGGAACCAAGACCATCCCGGACGAGCCCCCAATTGTTATCAATGATTTAGTCCCAAACAGGATTCCAATTCAAATTTACAATTTATTAAGCGAATAGAGGCAAGCAAACAGCGCTGGGTGTGCCGGGAGTCTCCGCTCCACCAAGACGCACGCGGTTCAGTTCCTGTTCCTGGTTTATATCCTGTCCGTTAATATATATTCATGAATAGGCGTGTCTTCTTTGGCACATGCCCTCTTCTCCTTCTAGAATCTTCTCGACTCTTCCTCAGCGTGATCCTGTTCGCCAATACATATTCATGAATAGGCGTGTCTTCTTCAGCGCATGCCCTCTTCTCCTTCTAGAGTCTTCTCGAATCTCCCTCGGCGTGCCCCCAGGATGACCCCAAACCTTATGCATGCACTTTCTTTACACAATAGTATGCGGTCAGTGGTCAAACTGGTTTGAGCTGATATACCAGCAAAATAGTTTAACTTTCTCCTGTAAAACACCCCTTTTTATGGTGCAGGAGAAATCCATGAAAGTCCAGAAGGTTACACTTCATCACACGAATCAGATAAACATATTTCACAAACCCATTCGGCGTCCGTATTTATCTAGGTCTTGTATAAAGCTACTCCAAGTGGGTATGTTAGTAATTTGACCCTGGTTCTTTCGACTGCGACCAACGTCGTTTATAGTGGTTTGTATACGATCCTGGGTGTTTGTTACATACATCTTGAGACAATCAGAGCGACCATGAATGAGGGGGTTTAATTGTGCCGGGTCGACTGGAGCTAGCGTCGGTGGGTTTAAAAGCTGATTCCTGTCGTACGTCGCTTGGATGCAGGCTGCTTTCTGTACTGCCTCGGCTGGATCAGAACAGCCTTTAATTTCTTTTAATTTCTGTTGGCTCTCCCCTCAGCTGGGGATCTATGCTGCCTGCCCAAAATGCAACCTGTGAGGTCAAAGAATAACTATGCTCCCCTGGGTTGGTGGTTAAAAACACTCCTGGTCCCCAAAAGCCTCCTGCTGCTTCCTCGCTCGACATAATCCGGTCTCCTCCCTCAAGGGAAACTTGCCACAAATACTCAACCTCTGACTCTCCTGGTCGCCTTGAGAATTTTCCCTGTATTTTTATCAACTCTGCTGGTGACCACGGAATCGTGCGCACGGTAGTGCGGACCTCATCATCGTCATTAACGACAGTCTCAGTTTTAATCGAGGGTTGTAAGGGGAGCAGTTGAGAGTCAGAATTAGAGGTTTCTCCAGTCTCCTTGTCATTGTTACAAAACTCCACAAATCTGCTTCCCGTTTCAGTGTCCAATTTACGTATTAACCTGCAAATCTGTGTGACTGGAGCACAAGATGGTATTTTATCTAACAGCTGACACACCTTGTCTAACAGCTGATTAAGATTTCTATTTTGGCACACAACACTTTCACGTTCCTTTATAAGCTTACTCTTTTCCTTCACAAGCTTGTCGTTTTCACTCACAACTCGGAGTCCTAATTTTTCTCCTGTCTCCCTTTCAAAAGCTAATGATGATTTTAACACTTCATTTTCTGATTTCAAAGCTTTGTATTCCGCATTGGAAACCAGTGTGGGAGCAGGGGCTTCCTTAGCTTCTCGTTGCGCGCAAGATAAACAAGTTCCTAAGACCGCACCGGTAACCCTTCTGGTTTTTTTTCACTCTATCCTTTTGTGCAGCGTGACACTGCTCAGCACGCTCTATCGCTTCCTTTCCATCCTTCCAAAATTGTTGAGCCCACTCCTTCCCAGCCTGGGAAGGGGCAAGGTCATATTTTTGCAGCAGTTTATCCATGGCAATCCTGCCGACTACGCCAATTTTTTTTCTGTTGCGGTAAGAGGCAGAGCAATTTGGCAGAAACTAAACCCCCTTGCTTTCCAGTCGATCCTCAGATATCAGAGGGACTGGGGGCGGCTGAGCTTGGGTTCTGAATGATGCCCAAAGTTAGCGTGAGTAGTCCGGTCGCGCCCAACACCTTCGTGGGACTATCACGGGTCCGGACGCACTACTAACATCACACTACCTGCTCAGCCGGGCACCTCCTGGACTAACACGGCCGCACTCAAAGGTACGGTCGCGTTCAGGGGGACACGCACACGCGGCCGAGTCAATCGATAGTGCGATTTATTGAAGCAACAGATACGCAGGTTCTTTGGGTTGCCGGTGATAAATTCACTGTCTGCAAAGCACGTGCAAATACCAAAAGTATGAGTGACGCTACTTGGCTATAAACGCGTTGAAAGATATAAAGTGACTCTATAGAGATTTCTAAGTTTCCCGGGGAGGCACTTGGTATGACCAAGTGTTCGAATCTTACCCAGCGGCGTCCCGATGGGGGGGGAGGGGGTAGAGAGGCTCAGCCCATCGACTGATCCCAGAAGTTAGAATAGTACACGACGATGGTATCTTCCCTGACATCCGGCCCTTAAAACACTATTTTATAGTATTTTACTTTGCAGGTGGAGCTTGAGTGACTCTACTCATACATACCTTTCTCGGGATTGGTGCAGAATTCTCTCGCTTCGAGAGAAAAATTGGAAAAATTAGGAACTAGGAAAAATTGAGTGCGCACGCTCATTGAGGAGGGGGTCGCACCTTGGGAGGGCGGTAACTTTTGAGAGGGGTGTGCGTTTTAGTATTATAATGATATTATAATTAGCAAAGTTCACTCTAAGTACAGCACTTCATCAAAGTTGACAGGTCCTCGGCCCAGGACATCGCGAGCGCAGCTTATCGGTGTACATACCGTGCATCCCTAAACTCCCCCGTTCACAGAGCGTGGCCGCGATGTCTCCACTCCGCTCCACCCTCCATGTAATCCCTCCCAGAGTCAGCACACCAGGTGCCCCCGATGTTGCCAACGTCCAAGGCCGTCCAGGGAGTCTCCACGGCACAGACCCGTTGTACAGGAGTGCTACGTTCCACCTGGTTTCAAGGCTGTTCTTAGAGGGTAAATTTCCAAATTGCCCCTCAGCGATTACTCCGCGGCGGCCCTGGGTCTCCCTCGGAACCCGGCGAAGGGCGGCCGGGCCTCGCCCCGGGACCGGGCGAAGGGCGCCGGGCAAAGGGCCGGAACTGGGCCCGGTGGCCGTGGTCTCCCTCGGAACGGGGCGAAAGGCGGCCGGGCCTGGCGCCGGAACCGTGCCCGCACGCCCGGGCCTACCTCGGAACGGGGCACAGGCCGGGCGGGAACTGGGCGGAGGGCGGCCCGTGGGTCTCCCTCGCAACGGGGCCGAGGGCGGCCGGGCCTACCGCCGAGCAGTACCGATTCCGGCACTAAAGGGGCGGCTGTCGGTCCCGCTCTGACCCTCATGACGCGACGGGGAGCACCTCCCTTGCTCCCTTTTCCCTAATCCGCAAAGAAGTCTCTCACCGAGCCGCTTCCGCCCCCGACGCCGGTGGGAAGCGCCCCTGAGGCGATGCCGATGGGATTGCCCTTTCGTAGGGGGGATGGGCAAGAGAGGGGACCTTGCCGTCGAACCCCGTGACCTCGCGCTTTTTACGACGCTGCCCACAAACCGTGCACCTTTGGCGGCGGTTCTTCGAGCGGCCTCGGCCCCGCTCCTGCGTGAACACCCCGGAGACCGGCAGGGCTGCCGGGCCCTATGGCGGCGCCTGGCCCGGCCCCCTCCCTCCCCGCCCCACCCCCCCCGGGATCCCCGAGGGGTGGGCAAGGCTGCCAGGTCTACCCCGCCCCCCCCTGCCCCCACCCCCCCCGGGATCCCCGAGGGGTGGGGTGGGCAAGGCTGCCAGGTCTACAGTCTGTTAGTAGTATAGTGATGCCAGCGGCAAGTACTGGGAGTGAGAGTAGAAGTAGGACGGCAGTAATGAGGACAGATCATACGAATAGGGGGGTTTGGTATTGTGAGAGTGCTGGGGGTTTTATGTTGATAGCGGTTGTGATGCAGTTAATTGCCCCTAAGATTGAGGATACACCTGCGAGGTGGAGGGAGAAGATAGCTAGGTCGACTGATGGGCCGGCGTGGGCTAGGTTGCCAGCTAGAGGGGGGTATACGGTCCATCCTGTGCCTGCTCCAGCTTCTACCGTGGAGGAGGCGAGTAGGAGGAGGAAGGAGGGGGGTAATAGTCAGAAGCTTATGTTGTTTATACGGGGGAATGCTATGTCGGGGGCACCGATTATGAGTGGTACCAGTCAGTTTCCGAACCCACCGATCATGATTGGTATTACTATGAAGAAGATTATTACAAAGGCGTGGGCGGTTACAATTACGTTATAGATTTGGTCGTCTCCCAGGAGAGTTCCTGGCTGACCTAATTCGGCACGGATGAGTAAGCTAAGGGCTGTGCGGACTATGCCGGCTCATGCGCCAAAGATTAGGTACAGGGTGCCAGTATCTTTGTGGTTTGTGGAGAATAATCATCGGTTGGTGAAGGTCACGGGTAAGATGGCTGAGTGTCTAAGCGTTAGGCTGTAGTCCTTTTTACAGAGGTTTAATTCCTCTTCTTATCGACTCTGTAGTGAAGTTCATGTTGAGTTGCAAGCTCATTGATGTACGCTAAGAGTGTGCCGGAGTCTGATAAGCAGAAGCCCGTCAGGTTTGGGCGCCTAGCTGTTAACTAGGATTGTTGTAGGATCGAGGCCTGCCTGCTTAGGTAGGTAAGACTCTAGCTTAATTAAAGTCCCTGGGTTGCATTCAGGGGATGTAGGTTAATGTCCTACGGGTCTTAGCAGAAACTAAGAGGGTCTAACTCTTATTTAAGGCTTTGAAGGCCTTCGGTTTGGGGCAGGTTATCCTAAGTTTCTGGGTTTAAAGCGTGGCTAGGATTATAGGGGAGAGTGGCAGGAGGGTGGTTGATATGGAGGCAAGGATGGCGATTAAGGGGCTTGTTGGTTTGTTAAAGTGCCATTGTTTCATGTGGTTGGTGGAGTTTGGGGGTAGTGTGATTGTTGAGTAGTAAGTAAGGCGTAAGTAGAAGAAAAGTCCGAGGAGTGAGAGTATGATGATGATTGTGGCGGTTGTCGTTACCTCTTGCTTGGTTAGTTCCTGAGTGATGAGTCATTTTGGTAGGAAGCCTGTTAGTGGGGGTAATCCTGCCAGGGATAGCAGGGTTAGTATTAGGGTTGCATTTAGTGTGGGTGTTTTTGTCCAAGAGGTTATTAATGTGGGTAGTTTTAGGGTATTGGTTGTGTTGAGGGTGAGGAATACAGTGGCGGTTATTAAGGAGTATAGGCAGAAGGTCAGTAGGGGGAGTAGATGAGGATGATGGCTATTCAGCCTAGGTGTGCAATGGACGAGAAGGCTAAGATTTTTCGGATTTGTGTTTGGTTTAGGCCTATTCATCCGCCTAGGGCGGTTGAGGCGATGGCCATGGTGACAAGTAGGGTTGGGTTAAGTGAGTGGGATGTTAGAAGGAAGAGGGTGATTGGGGGGAGTTTTATTACTGTTGATAATAGTAGACCTGTGCTTAAGGATGTGCCTTGGAGGACCTCTGGGAATCAGAAGTGGAAAGGTACTAGTCCTAGTTTTATTGCGATTGCTGCTGTTAGCAGAAGGCAGGATGTTGGGTGGGTTAGTTGGGTAATTTCTCATTGTCCTGTAGATCAGGCATTGGTTATGCTTGAGAAGAGTAGTAATGTTGAGGCGGTTGCTTGTACTAGGAAGTATTTGATTGCAGCTTCTATGGCTCGGGGGTGGTGGGATTTTGAGATGAGGGGGATGATGGCTAAGGTGTTGATTTCTCGTCCAGTTCAAGCTAGGATTCAGTGGTTGCTCGAGATTGCGACTGTTGTTCCTAGGAGGAGGCTTAGAGTGAGGATTAGCTTTGCGTGGGGGTTCATTAGTAGGGGAAGGGGTTGAACCATCATTTTCGGGGTATGGGCCCGATAGCTTTGTTAGCTGACTCTACTAGGAAATAATATAGGGGAAGTATGGGGAGTTTTGATCTCCTTTGTGCAGGTTCGACTCCTGCTTTTCTAAGGTTTGTTTGTTAGGAAATGAGAGGGCTAGTGTACCTCTATGTTCACTTTATCATAGTGACCCTTTAGCGTTCAGGCACATTTCCTTGCATAAGGAGGGAGGCCTGCGTAGCAGATTGGTATGCTGGTGTGTCAGAGGCAAAGGGCTAGGGTTAGTGGTAGGAAGTTTTTTCAAAGGAGGTGCATGAGCTGGTCGTATCGGAACCGAGGGTAGGAGGCCCGAGTTCATAGGAACCCTGAGGATAGAAGTAAAATTTTTGTGGCTAGGGCGATTGGGAATAGCTCTGGGAGGAGGTTTAGTGAGCTTGGGTTTAAAAATAGGATGGTTGTTAGTGCGTTTATTAGTATGATATTGGCGTATTCGGCTAGGAAAAATAGGGCGAATGGCCCTGCAGCGTATTCAACGCTGAAACCTGAGACTAGTTCTGATTCGCCTTCTGTGAGGTCAAAGGGGGCGCGGTTTGTTTCGGCAAGGGTGGAGATATATCATATTATTGCAAGGGGCCAGGAGGAGAAGATAAGGTACAGTGGTTCTTGGGTGGTGGCGAGGGTGTTTAGGGTGTAATTTCCACTTAGCAGGATGACAGATAGGAGGATGATGGCTAGTGTTACTTCGTAGGAGATTGTTTGTGCTACTGCTCGTAGGGCACCGATTAGGGCGTATTTCGAATTTGAGGCCCATCCTGATCATAGGATTGAGTATACGGCCAGGCTTGATATGGCTAGGAGGAAGAGGAGGCCCAGGTTTAGATCAGTAAGAGGAAATGGGATGGGGAGAGGAATTCAGATCGTAAGGGCTAGGAGGAGAGCTAGCACTGGGGTTATGATGAAGAGGAAGGGAGAGGAGGTGGATGGGCGGATTGGTTCTTTGATAAATAGCTTTACACCGTCTGCTACGGGTTGAAGGAGGCCAAAGGGGCCTACGATATTTGGACCTTTTCGGGCCTGTATATAGCTTAGGATTTTTCGTTCTAGAAGCGTTAGGAAGGCCACGGCAATTAGGATTGGGATAATATAGGAGAGGAATATAGTAAAGTGGATTAGGGTCGTGGGTTTAATCATGGGTGGGTAAAGCTAGGGAGAGGATTTGAACCTCTGGGTAAAGGGCTTAAGCCTTTTGCATTTGCCAAGCTCTGCCACACTAGCGGCCCTTGTTTAGGGGTTAATTGGTTGGGGTCCCCTTAGTAGGTTTAGTTGGGTTCATTGTTTTGGGGGGAGGCGTGCTTGTGGTATTGGCCTCACTTTTCCGGTCCTTTCGTACTGGGAAAAGTTAGTCATAGATAGAAACCGACCTGGATTGCTCCGGTCTGAACTCAGATCACGTAGGACTGTTAATCGTTGAACAAACGAACCCTTAATAGCTGCTACACCATTAGGATGTCCTGATCCAACATCGAGGTCGTAAACCTCCTTGTCGATAGGGGCTCTTGAAGGAGATTGCGCTGTTATCCCTGGGGTAGCTTGGTCCATTGGTCAAGTGTATTGGTGTATTGGGTCTGGTTGCTGTTTGCACGTTGAGGGGTTGCTCTTGGTTAAGGGGGTGGTCTTATTTTTGGAGGATTTGTTTTTCTCCAAGGTCGCCCCAACTGAAAAATGTGGGCCAGGTGTTTGGTGATTGTGTGCCTGGTTAGGGGAAGTTGTGGAGGGGGTGGCCGTTGATTTTTAAGTTCCACAGGGTCTTCTCGTCTTATGTGTTCATTCCTGCTTTTGCACGGGAAGATCAATTTCACTGATTATCTGTGAGAGACAGTTAAGACCTCGTTTAGCCGTTCATACAGGTCTCGATTTATGGGACAATTGATTGCGCTACCTTTGCACGGTTAGGATACCGCAGCCGTTAAACATAGGATCACTGGGCAGGCATCACCCTCAATACTTGGGTTGCTGAGGGCTATGTTTTTGGTAAACAGTCGGGCCTTGGGTTTGCCTAGTTCCTTTCACAGATTTTAATCTTTCTTAATGGGCGCTCCTGGGTTGGGTTAACAGGGTTGGTTAATATGTGGTCTTGTGAGGAGGTTGGGGGTATTATTGGGCCTGTTAATAATGTGGTGATGTAAGCTTGCGCCTGAGAGGGATTAATCCCTGGTTACTTATTTTAGCATTAATTCTCCTATTGTCATAGGTTAGCCTGTTGGGAGGGAGGGAGTCGTGTTGTTTTTGGATTTTTTTAGTCGGTGGAGCTTTGACGCATTCTTTGGTGGTGGCTGCTTTAAGGCCCACAGTTTATGGGTGGGAGGGGGTTTATCCGCTGGTGGAGGTTGTATCCTTTTTTAAAGGAGCGGTACCTCCTTTAAATTTCTCTTAATTTGCTTCGTGGGGGTTAGGTAGGTGTCCGTAGAGGAAAATTAAGGGGGAACTCAGATTCGTTTTACAGGCATCACCCAGCTCGGTTGGCTTTTCACCACTACTGACAAGTCATCCCACTCTTTTGCGACAGAGACGGGTTCACTCGGGGCAGTTGCTTGTAAGTAGCTCGCTTGGGTTTCGGGGTGGCAAGCTTAAATTCATTTTGCTTGGTTGTTCTTGCTAGATCATGATGCGAGAGGTACAAGGATTTATCTTTGCTACTTGTTGGTTGGGTTTTCATTATTATTTCATCTTTCCCTTACGGTACAGTTTCTATCGCGCCTGAATGGGTCTTTTCTATCGCCTATACTAAGTTGTGAAAATGCTTTAGTTTAGTTGATGAGGGGGTTTTTGGGGTTGTGCAGGTGGGTGTGTGGTCGGGCTAGAATTTGGCCTCAAGACGATCTGGTTGGATGCGGATATCTTTCAGGTGTAAGCTGAATGCTTTAATATTATAGCTACGTCTCGATATGCTAAGTGCACTTTCCAGTACACTTACCTTCACAGAATCACAGAATCACTAGGTTGGAAAGGACCTTTAAGATCATCAAGTCCTTGTTACGACTTACCTCATCTTTAGCTGGGGGAGGGTATTAGTTATGTGAGTTTGGGGCTTGTGAGGAGGGTGACGGGTGGTATGTACGTGCTCCAGGGCCAGTTTAAAGGGGACTCGATTGTTCCGCTTTACTGCTAAATCCGCCTTCTGGGGGTGATTTCACGCCCCCTTTCGTGGGTACTCTATTTTAGAGAATGTAGCCCATTTCTGCCATCTCGTGGGCTATACCTTGACCTGCCTTATTAGCGGGGTTGGGCTGTTGTGTTCACTGTTGGACTCTGATGAGGTGAACTGACGACGGCGGTATGTAGGCTGCTGTTTGGCAAGAGATGGTGAGCTGTATCGTGGATTATCGATTATAGAACAGGCTCCTCTAGGTGGGTTTGGGGCACCGCCGAGTCCTTAGAGTTTTAAGCGTTTGTGCTCGTAGTTCTCGGGCGGATGCTTTGGTGGGGGAAGCATCGAGATTTATGGCTAGGCATAGTGGGGTATCTAATCCCAGTTTGTATCCTAGCTTTCGTGAGGTTTGGTTGATCAGGTGGGAGTGCCAAGATCGTTTTGAGGTTGGGTTTAAGGACATCTTGAGTTTATGACAGCTTAGTTGTTTTTTAGTCTCGGTTGCTTTGATAGTGCGGCTCCACTCTTTACGCCGGAGTCTGTTAATTTGGGTTTCTTGTGTGACCGCGGTGGCTGGCACAAGATTTACCAACCCTGGGTGGTACCATGACTAAGTCAAGCTTTCGCTTATTGCTTAATGTTAATTACTGCTGAGTACCCGTGGGGGTGTGGCTAAGCAAGGTGTCTTGGGCTACGCGGGGTAGGGTGTGCCTGATACCTGCTCCTTTTATCTTGGTAAGAAGTAGGGGCATTTACACTGGGGTGCGGATACTTGCATGTATATGTCTGGTAGAAACTAACGGTAAGGTTAGGACTAAGTCTTTTGTCCTTGGGGCGGGAGGTGACCATCTTGGCATCTTCAGTGTCATGCTTTGTTGTTAAGCTACAAGGACTGTTTGGGATGACTCAAAAATTTGTTAAGTATGATCGTAATGGATGTAGGAAATTTTGTGTAGAATGGGGTTTGAAATTTGTTTGGTGGATTAGTTTAGCTCGATATTCGGGGGAGCGTAGGTGTGGGGGAAAGCAGTTTTTGTACTAACTTTTTTAATGGGATATCGGTGCCGATTGATAGGTAAATTTAACGTATAAGCAAACGATAAACGTATGATTGCGCAAACGTTTGATGAATTTTTAACAGAAAATTCCTAACGTTGTTTAGAAAATTAGAGGAATTGCGAAATGATACGAAAAAAATGAAGCATGT
>NW_028113815.1:135000-137500 GCF_964289735.1 Phaethon aethereus | reverse complement strand
TGACGGGAAGCAGCGCGCCCCACCCCGCGCCCCACCCCCGCCCCCACCGCCCCGGCACGCACACGCGCGCGGCAGCACGGCACGGTACCGCCGCGGTACCCACCCGCAGACAGCCGCCCGCGCGGGACGCCGGGGCTGGTGGGCGGGGGCCGAGGCCCGCGCCTCCGCCCCACCTCGTCTCTCCCCACCGCCGCGCCGGGCCCGACCGGCCCGGCGAAACCTGGCGGCCCCCGGCGGGACGAGATCCGCCCCGCGGGCGCTCCGGGAGCGGGGAGCTTCGGAGCGCTCCCCGAGTCTCCACTTAGGGGGACGAAGGCCCTGGGCCGACGCCGCCGGGCTGCGGGGAAAAGCGTCCACTCCCCCTGAGCCCGGGGCCGCGCGCGGGCCTGCGAGGCAACCCCAGCCGCGCCGCTGCGGCCGCCCCGCCCCCCCTCGGCGAGGGGCGGCGGCGGCGGCCCGGGCGGCGATTGATCGTTAAGCGACGCTCAGACAGGCGTAGCCCCGGGAGGAACCCGGGGCCGCAAGTGCGTTCGAAGTGTCGATGATCAATGTGTCCTGCAATTCACATTAATTCTCGCAGCTAGCTGCGTTCTTCATCGACGCACGAGCCGAGTGATCCACCGCTAAGAGTTGTCTGGCTTTCGGCACCGCCCCGCGCGCGCGGGGGGGCCGGGGCCGCTCGCGAAAAGCGGCCCCCCTCCTCTGAGGGCGGCCCGCCGCCCGCCCGGCCGCCCCTCCGCCCGCGCGGGGAGGGGCGAGGCGCGGCGCGGCGGCGAGGCAACGCCTCGGCTGACCCTACGAGCACACACGGAGAGGAGGCGGCGGGGAAAAAGGAAAGCAACGGAACACACCCCGAGCGGCAAGGGCGCGGAGCCCGCGCTCCCGACCGACCTGGGAACACGCACCTTGCTCGCTTCGGAGGCGGCCCAGGCGCCCGGGCTCGGCCCGGCCTCCGCGCGGAGGGCAGCGGCGCTCCCGGACCGCGCACGGCCGCCCGCCTCGCTCGGGACGGCGCGTGCCGCGCTGCCAGGGCAGGCAGCGGCAGCGGGGCGCCCCGCCGGCGCCGCGTGCGCCTCCGCGCCAGCCACGGCCGCGCTACGACAGCCGGCTCCCCACCCCGCCCCCCCGCCGCGGCACGGCGCCGCCGGCTGCCCCGCCCGGCACCGCCGCGTCTCACACCTCGGCCCCTTCCGCGGACAGGCGCCGGGCGGATGGCGCCGAGGCGAGGGCGGCGCCCGCTCTCCCCGCTTCCACGCGGAGACCGGGACGCTCTCGCCCCTAGCAGCCCGCCCGGCCCGGGCCCGGCAAAAAAGGCGAGGGGGAGGCGACGGTCGGGGCCCCGGGACGGCAACAGCCGCCGCCGGCGCTCGCCGGGGCGGAGGGAAGGGAGCGGAGCGCAGCGCCGCGTCCGCACCGGCGCGACGGAGGCGCGGCGACCCGGCGGCCGCCGGGCGAGCCGCCCCCCCCACCGCGGAGGGGGGCCGCCCGTCTCGAGGCAGGCAAGGACGGCCACGGCCGGCCGCGCCGCGGTCTCTCCGCCGAGACCGGCCCGCGGAGTGGGGGGGCAGCGTGAACCCCCTCCCCGGCCCGGCTGCCCGGCGGGACGAGCGCAGACGCCGGCGCCCCCCCGGGGGCTTCGCGAGAGCCACTCCCGCCCCCGAAGGCACACCGCCGCCCGACCGAACCCCCACCGGGTCGCATCGAGCCGCCCGAGTCTTTGAACCTCCGCCCGGCTCCACGGCCTTCGGCCCCAGGGGGCTCGCCGAGGGAGGGCCGCAGAGGCGCAGACGCTAGGTACCTGGCCCTGGGGTGAGGGAAACGACCTGCAAGGCCCCGCGGGGGTGCCTCCCCCCGCTGCTGCCCTCGGGGGAGCGTCCGCCCGCGGGGGCGCGCCCGACATCCGCCACCATCGCCTCGTCCTCCTTCCCGGGGCCCGGGGTTTCCCTCAGCAACCCGGCGCTGCGCCCAAGAGGAGAGCCGTGGCTCGGGCCACCCGCTGGCGCGGGACGCGACCCGGCGGGGGCCTCGCCCACCCGAAGCGGCAGCGGCGACACCCGCCCGCCCCGGCTCCCTCGTGGAGGAGAGAGACTGAGGCGGCAGGGCGGCCGGGGCCGCCCGCGCCAGCCCCGAAACGCCCAGAGGCCTCGCGCCCTGCGCGGCCGGTGCGGGGAGGGCCGGGGGAGCCGCCTCCCCCGGCCCCCAAAGGGCCCCTTCCTTCTCTTCTCTCTCACCGCCCGCACCTGCCGCCCCCCTCATCGCCGCCACCGCCGCCTCCGGACCCAGCGGGCCGCGCCGCGCCCCGCGCCGACGGCCCCCACCCTCCCTTTCCCCGCGCTGCAGCCCGCGCTCTCACCAGCGGGGGGGCGCCCTCTCTTGCCTCAGGGGCCGCGCCCCACCACCACCGCCGCCCCGCTCCCCGGCGGCAGTCCGCTGGCGGGAGGGAGGGGTGCGGGCAGGGCGTGGTTCGGCCCCCGGAGGCGGACGCCATCCGGCGGCGGGC